>NC_056735.1:1501264971-1501529971 GCF_019279795.1 Protopterus annectens
TTGTTGTCATATACATTTTTTGAATATTTACAGGTCTGACAGCCAGTTATATGTCATTAAAAGCTGCCTAAATGTCAGAGATCACCACACTGATTTGCCAGGGGGACAGGGTAACAGGCAGCATATATGGACCAATTATCTGGACATTCTGAATAAACCTGTACAGGTGAGTGGTATGATTCTGGTAAAAAGCTTACTACCACTCCCAGGATTCGAACCATGGCTGTGTCTGCTAAAAATAAAACAGCGTACCTCACGGTTGAGTGTGCTATTTCGATATTACTGTGTATCGCTTTACTGATTTCTGTCTACAAGTCTCCTGAGGTTTTACAATCTGACTTGTAATTACAACAGTCTTATACAGGAATCCTAGGCAGTTTTATTATGTAGCACAGTGTGGGTAACAGTGGTGAGTAATACATTATTATTCAAAGAAACTGCAACACTAACAATGCCATGCAATACCAGAATAAACAGTACCAGTCCATGATTTCCTTCTTTATTTCCAGGCAACGTTTTCTTATCTGACAGACCTGTGGAGGGAATGTTTGTTAACACTACCTGAATGTTGCTACACATAGTACCAGATTCCACATTATTATTATGCACATACATCTCACTCTGTTACTGCACACACTCAGGTTATAGCTTCACAACATGGGGGTAGAAATGGGACATACTTTGCATATTACTCTCATAACATTTTGGTGAGTTGTTAGAGTGACAGGTTTGTTCTTATAGATATATTTCTGATGGTTATGATGTCTAACAATGAGTTGTATGTCATTATTTGCTGCCTAAACTTCTGGGATCATCCCACTGGTTTGTCAGGGAGACAGGGTGACAGGCAGGACATTTAAGCCAATTATCTGAACTTTCTGACAAAATCTGTACAGCTGAGGAGTATGATTCTGCATACACCTTACTACCACTCCCAGGGTTTGAACCATGGCTGTGTGTGCTAAAAATACAACAGTTTACACCTTAGTTGAGAGTGCTATTTGGCTTTTGTTGTCTATCTTTTCACTGTTTTCTGTCTATGTCTCCCTTAGTTGTACAACATGACCTTGGAATTACAACAGTCATATACATGCATACCTACACATTTTATTTATGTAGCAGAGTGTGGGTAATAGTGCTTAATACAACAGTATTATTAAGAGAATGTAACACTACATTACCATACGATACCAGAGTAAACACAAGTAGTCCAGGAGTTAGACCATTATTGCCAAGCTGTTACCCTTTTATTTACATACAACCTATATGAGACTCTTCCTGCCATATTGTCTGGTTTATTCAGTGCATCCCATACACAATAGAGGTTTTTTACTGGCAATTAATTTTCTACTACTTTTAGATTTATTTTGTATGACAGTACATGCAAGATTATTACTAACCTGCCTTGCTACACACCCTTTGCAGCGTACACGCATGGGTTTCCTGATTCACAGCTTGCTCCGTTGCTGCTGTCAGAGACATAAGAGAAATATTTAGCCATACCTATCCATAATATACATGAGCTAGGGAATTATTAAACAGTTGGTAGAATGAGTACTTACACACTGCTGGGACATCACCCTGCTTAGCGTCTTGGATCCACTGATCCAAGAGCTCCCTCTTCCTCCATTTCAGGTCAACATAGTGATGCCTGACCTGCTCACCATTTTGAGGGATGCCAGTGGCACTGGTGAGGTCATGGGTGAGACGGTCCCAGGTTTACATTTTATATTGGGAACCCTGGTACTGGCCCTGCAGCAGTCTCTCTTCATGGTCTTTTACCAGGAGTCCTGCCATGACCTTGGACCCCTGAATACCCCAGCGCTGTGATCGGAAGCGCAATCCTTCCCTGACACCAGCTATTGTGCCTACAGGAGGAAGCTGCAACCAGTTATGAGATGTATTCCCACCTGTGGGTTTTAAATAGGGCCAATTTCCCCACACTTTGCCATGACTGGATGGTTTTGAAAATGCTAAGTTATGGGCAAACCTGCTTACCTAAGGTTGGCATTGCTTAAAGGGGCATACCAATGGGAAAATCGATTTAGCTGGGCTACGCATTGCTTATACCTGGTAAGCAGAGGCGTGCAATGCTTAGCCTTGCTTATTTTTAAATTTTCACACTATTTGCTGTTTGGCATTGATTTATCATTCATTACATGTTATATATTTGTTTAGTATCTGTGATTCATGTGTACGTACACTGTATGGAGTATTTGTGTTTATCAGGGGACTTCACCACTTTATTACAATGACACCTCACATTTTGAGTTAATGCAGTACTCCAATTCACATATATATGTTATTTAGTAGGTTATACAACAAAAAAACTGTTTATAGATTCCTTTCACATGTAAATTGTAGTTTTGATATAGTGAGGATCTGTTTGGTTATATCTCAGTTTTATGTACAGCTGTGATGGTTTACTGGTTAACTGCTGTGACTATAGTGCACAGGGTCTTGGGTTCAAGACCTACAAGTGATGTTTATTTTGTTGCTGGGCAGAACAGGGACTGCTGGATACAGAGTGATTTAGGCACTTTTGAGCAGTTGTAGGTGGGTTTGCATGATGGTAAGCAATGCTAACTTCTGGTTACATTTTCTTACACTCAGTTAGCCTCTAAATTGCTTATCCTGTGTAGGCATTGCTTACTCCCATGCAAACAGGCTTAAACCCACTTACTACTGCTTAAATGTGCTTACTCCCACTTCTCCCTCCACTAATTTAGAAAGAAATTAAACATGGGCCCTGGGAAAGTGGTAGATTTGGACACTTACATTTGTTTACACTAGTTGCTGTATGGCATGGATTTATCATTCATTACACATTATAACTTTGTTTAGTATCCCTGATTCATGCGTATGTATACTGTATGGGGCACTTGTGTTTATCTGTGGATTTTACCACATTATTACAATGGCACCTCACATCTGCACTTAATGCAGTACTCCAGTTCACAAATATATGTTATATAGTAGGTTATACAGCAAAAAAAAATGTTCATTAATTGCTTTCACATGGAAAATAAAATTTGTTACAGTGAGGATCAAACCAGGAATAACTGCTTGCAAAGTGAACACTCTGACCACTACACTATTGCAGTACTGCTTCTACTGACTGTATCTTGCTATTTACCATCTTGTGCCATTTAAGCTACAGTATGCATAGCTAAGCAATGGGCAAACCTGAGCAGCTATGGTTAAATTTAATCTGTTTGATAAAAAAAATGTCTAGTGTTATTTTCTCTAGGAAGGGACAGGTTTCATTTATTGCTGTGGATTTCTGCATGCATCTGCACATTTGACAGACATCCTAGTGTGTTTCAGTTGCTATGAGCGTAGGGATTTCCTGGGAAGTGGGGCTTTGACCTTTGCAATGGCTGTGGGTGTGTTTGGTCCTGCAACATGTCATGTTTGTACACTAACAGTCCCACTTGGACATTTGAAGAGGTGGTAACCCCGAACCCCCTATGAGCATTCTCGCTCATTGTAATTGCTGAATGGCAATTCTTGAGTACAGCGGCATGTATATTGTAAGAGCTCTGCTCTCAGACATGCCCCCTGCACTTGTCCATGTTCTGTGTCCATTTTGGAGCAGGGATAGCGTGCCTTCATAACTATGCATGGCGCATTGCCGTGCTGCTCTTAAACAGTCATTTCCATGCAGGAATAAGCTATTCCTGCATGGAAGCTTACTGAATCCCAGGGTTTGTTAAAGGTATTTGGTAGGAACTTAGGTTCCAAGGAAACTGGAGAATGGAAAGCCATAAAGCTATCGTCCATATCAGTCGTGAAGGAAAAACTTTGTACATTAAATTTGTAAACTACAGTAGTACATCTTGTTTGTAATTAACAATGTTATTTAATAGTAACTGTGCTTACAGTGAAATAGTATTGTGCTGAAAAATATATTTCTTTATCAGTGTGCAATATGGTGCTTTAAACAGACTACAGATGCAGTCATGCAAAATTCTGTGTCTCTGATTCAGCAGTGAACAGCCAGCAAGACTTTGTGTCTTAAGAAGACTTTGGTTCCATTCCAATCCTGCAAATACAGCACAGCAGCAGCACCTAGATAAATTAAAATTTTCAGCTGGTGATGTGTATGTTTACCTAACACTGTGTGCCACAAGCCAGAGTAGCTGATACAGTCATGCCCCATGGAGGTATGCCCAGGCTTGCCCTTTCAGTCCCTAATACAGCACACACTAACTGTGCTAAACACTTTTGATGTCTTCCTCATAGATCATGTGGTATCACACAAAGCACTGAGAACTGCAGTCAGCAATTAACAACAAACATATTAGTTTTACACTTCAAATCCTTCCACAATTCATACCACTCAACCTCTCAGTGCAAGGATTAAGGACAAAGAAGTGTTGAAAGAGAAATATCAGGGACAGATTTTACATATTGATCTAAAACAGTTAGGGCAGTTTGGAGCAGATTCTTTTAGTCCTCTTTGAGGGATCTTAATCACTTCTGAGAATGCCTGTTTACTGAAATACTGCTGTGGTTGATAGACTAACAGCTTTTACATATGCACTCACATGTCTGTCATTATTTATTGGCTGTCATCCTCAATGCTGTGACAGAAAATCAAAGATCTTTCAAGGCACAGCACACATGAATGTGGCAATGCGATGGGAATATGGTGAAATTATTGACAACTAGGAGGTATGTAAGAATGCATGCTAATGTATACACTGTTAATCTACAATCTGCATGAGTATGCTATGGCATTATTACATTTCTCTTCCTGATTTTGGCCCTTTATCCCACATTGTTTCTTGTCTTTGTCATTGCTTCTTGTGCTTAGTGGTTGAGATATATGCTTCTGTGCAATATATTGATGGCCAGCAGATGTAAATATGGAAGATATGTTTTTCCTTGCTCAATGACATACAGCCAAGTCTTTCTATGTCTCAGTGAGAGTAGCTGCTTGGGCAGTTACACTCATACTTTTGTAGCACTGGTACTTAGTTTTCAGTGTTATTTATGACAGTCAGTCACACTACCTGTTATACAAAAATGCCAGCATACATTTTGGGGGATCCCTCTTTCCAAATAATATAAGATCCAGTTACAAAACGAGACTCTACAAGTTAAAATGATGGTTCAATCCAAAAACAAATCTACTGAAGGGCACAATGATGTCAAGAACCAGTGAAAAGGACTATGTCAAGCGTTTGTACTCTGAACATGAATGACACTTTTGAGAATTAAAAGGATACTCCATCCCAAACTCATTAAAATAGTAGCAAGAACAGCAGTGTGATGCTAAAACCATGCCAAGGCAAACACATCATCTTGCATTATGAAGAATTTAATATGGCTGCTCACTTCAAAATCATTGAGCTAGCAGTTATTGGATACAGGCAGAAACAACACACCACTAAAATCCAACCATGATACAATAAATACACAAAAGTATTGGACAGACAGTATCTACTGCATTTCCGAGTCTTCTGTGAATAATCAGCTGAGCCTGCTATAGTACAAAATAATGCATGACCATTCAGTAATTCATAAAACAAGCCATGTTCAAGGGGAAACTATGACTGTGAAAGCAACCAAGCAATCCCCAAAACATAGTATGCTAACAGCAAAGCCTTTTGCCACATAATAGTCAATGGAGCTACTAATCTAACCATAGTTTTTGCAATGGCAACCAGTTGCCATCTTATGACTTTAGCAAGGATAATAAGATATTATTTTCAGAATTAACTTATTGTATTATGTTTGACATGTCTTCATATAATCCAATTGAAAAGTCTTCATAAAGCCTAACTGAAAAGAAGAAATCAGGGTATTAATGAAAATTTGCTGTCAAAAATGCAGCAAATGGCTTCACATTTATGTTGAATAGAAAAAAATATATATATTTCTTCAGATCTATACTTTTATATAAAAGTTACGTGCCAGTTTCAAATAGAAATCAGTGATACCATAACATTATTTTTAGTTGACTAGCTTTGCCAAGACATTACAGAGTGATGTCTTAAAAACATCTTGTAAAAAATATATCTTTTAGCCAATAACTCTGTGCAGTGGATCTCAGGTGGGTATATCAGTAAATGAATAAAAAAAAATCAAAACATGGTTTGGATGCACTAGAAGAAAACTTCACTAAGCCACTAAAGTAAAAGATAAGAGCTTTCATCTTCTAAACTATTTTCAAGAACTGCAGAGAGATTGAATCTGAAGAACTCCACAGCACTTGAAAATAGCTTAGTACATGAAAGTGCATTTCTCTTACCTTACTTGCTCAGTTCATCTGAACTGTGTTTTTATTTTATTTATCTTTATTCTTGTACACTAAAGTCCTATATCCATCTGGACTAGGTCTTCTTTTCAGTTTTAATTAATTTTTCATACTTGCTATTTCATGTTAAATGTTTAATAAAAAAATAAATATTTTCAAATATTGTTTAATCACAAGTTTTTATATTTTCTTACAAAACTGGACTTTTAATGTTTTTAAATAAATAAATGTATTTTTTATAAATATGACAACATACATGGATCTTCACAAATGCTGAAAAAACTTCTAAAATAAAGAAAAATCACTTCAATCTTCCCTCTTCACTTAATGTACATATGTATATTGTTGCATGATTTGGACAATAGTACTATGCATGATAGTAATCTGGAAGGTAGAAGTTAGCCTAACAGCATTACCACTTCTCCAGCTCATTTCTCTGCTCATATGCTTTTTTTGTAAAGTCCTCACATCCTCCATGTGTCCACGTGGGTTTTCTCAGACGTTCTAGTTTCCTCGCAAATACATACTGTAAGTGAATTGGCAATCATCTACACAGTCATTACATGTCATATCTACAGGGTCTATATTAGATACTCGAAGAGACGTTTCATCGAACGTTTCTTCATTGACCAGTAAACCATGAAAACACAAAACAGCAAACATGCATATAAGCAATTTCTTTCCCTGGGAAAGAAATCGCTTACCCTAAACAAAAAAACACATCACCACGAACAATATAAACTGGGGGGCTTTGACCCCCACACCCTCCAACATTGTGGGGCTGTGCCCCTTACACCTCCAAACTAAATATACCAACTCTGAGATTCCACTACAGTGGGAAAAACAGCAAAGTAACAGAGGTGGCCAAGCAATTATTTCCCAGGGCAAGAAATCATTTATATGACCGTTCGCTGTTTTGTATATTTATTACTTAATGGTCAATGAAGAGGCATTCGATGAAACACATCTTTGAGTATATAATAGGAACCCTATCTACACAGCTATCTGTATTTATTTAGTCATACGTATTTGGGTGTCTGTGTGTGTGTGTGTGTGTGTGTGTGTGGGGGTCTCTGTTGAAGGGTTGGTACCAATTTATGATGAAGTGCTTTACCTTACAACCACAGAGTACTGGGACAGCTGCTGATTCTTCACCCTCTTGATTAAACAGCCATGGGTAAATCCTGATATAACCACACTCACTTGTGGGTTATTGCTTATAATTAGCATGCCTTTCTCTTATATGATACACCACATGCAAAGTAAATGTCTGTTTTACAATAATTAATGCTTCCTAAATGCTTTCTCTCTTCCTGAAGGATTTTTTTCCAACTTTCCATATTATTATCAAATTGATATTTCTTATTCCCATGTGCATTATTTGTCTCACTTTTAAATAACAGATGTGAAGACAACTTATTTTTGTTAGGTGTTTGCATGTCACTAAAGTTTCAAAGAAAGAACTTTGCATTGCTTATGGCCGAACAATAATCTGAGCAAGTCCATCTATCTGGTTAAGAAAAGATTAAATAATAATTCCACCCAATTCCAATTTTATTTCTCTCCCACCCCAAAAAAATATATACTTATCATCTAACCATTTTCTGATTCAACTTGGCTATTAGTTGGACATCCTGACAAATAATGCTAATTAAACATAATGATTTTACACCAATCCTTCAACATTATTAAATGATTGTGTTCACAAACTCAAAATCAGTGCAAAAGAGCTTATTAGAAATACCCTTAAGTCATATACATTTATACTCATTCGGTACTTAATTACATATCTCATTTCTATAATCTACTACTAGTCTACTTAAAATCTCCAGTATCATAGAGGAATATGTTCCTGACTACACCCTGGTCAATGACAAGGGCACTAATGAAGAGGGAAGGAGGGTTGTCTTGCCTGTCCTGGTAGAACTGACAATGGTGTCACAGAAACATTATCCATTAAGCCATGATGGAGTAAGGAGCTTGAAGTGATTGCTTACCTGGGCATGTGGGATGATTAAAAAGATGGCATTACCATAGGACACATGACGGTCATGTACTCACAGGCAAATCCTCATTTACTGCAAAGCTTCAAAGTATATAATTGCCATGCAAGGAAGGTTGAATGTAAGAAAAGACTTTGGCATGCAGGACAGTATTTCAGTTCAGTTTCCAAACATGCTTACAGCTGTGGTTTTGGAGGAAGGGCAGCCCTAGGGGATGCAAAGTTAATAGCATAGGAGTAGCACTGAGTCACTGATGTATGCCAGGGACAAAAGATTATGTAGATTATTATCTTAGTACATCTTGATCACTTTTTGGTCAATTCCTACAATACTGACCAAAAAGCAATAAGACTAAACTTGTTAACAGGCCTTAACATGGTTTGGGGGGGGGGCAATTTTCCTCACTCTGTTTTGGTTGGTATTTTGTGCTTCAATGTTTTTTAGTTGATATTCTTTCACCTGGATTCAGGAGCTCTGCATGAACTGAAGGAATAGTGCAAGAGCTGCTGCATGCAATATGGCCAACGAGCGAACCAGGAATGAACTCCCCGGGACGTGCATGAGCGCTCCTCCAATATTCCTGCACGGACACCACTGCTATATGCTAATTACCTCATTTTCTGGTGAAAACCCTGCAAATTAGGTAAATTAGTAATTCAGGAAGCAGGCAGGCTTCTGTGCCGGAATAGTGTAACCTGTAGAAATGTATTCGGTTACGTATAGAAATGTGTTCGGTTACTAACTGAATACATTTCTGAAAATTACAAAATGGAGGCATGACAGCTCAAAAGAAAGAATGTATTCAATGTAGTAGGCATGCCAATGGCCAAATATATGGCCATTAGCATAAAAATAGTTGCAATGCTATAAAAAGTTATTTATTTTTTGGCCGATCTCACCCGTTTAAGTGTAGGGCAGCAGTGCACAAACGGGATCACCACGAAAATAAAAAACAAGGGGGGAAAATAAGTTTTTATACCCAAATCAGCATTTTGCCATAATAGTCAATGGCATGCATAAGACAACAATACCAGGGAATAGTGGTTGCTAAGGGGGAAGGCTTAGTGTGAGTGTGGTAGCTATGAATTAGCATTCTGGTTTATGTAAATGAGGGGATTGATAGTGAATCACAGATTTCTTCTCAGTGTTAGCTTGCACCCAACCGTGTAGGTGCAGCAAAACCATTGTATAAGTCTAAGAGGTGGATGACCTCATAAGTGGGAGTGTCATGCATGCTGTAAGTTTATTGGAGCTCTGTGGCCTGTGTTTGCCCTTAGCTTAGCAAAGCTAAGGAAGGGGGTGTGTCTGAGGCTGCCCATCAGTGTTTACATTGCCTAAACGGGTGTGCATGCCACGCACTGCATTTTAAACAAAACAAAACAAAAAAAAAAAAAACAGGAAATAGCAGCTCTGTCCACATCTGAGCACTGGGTATGCACAGTGTGCCTTGGGGCTTAAATGGGAAGGCAATGGGAAGGGTAAACAGCAGTAGGAAGGCAATCAAGGAGAACTTGCATAGCTGGCAAGTGAAATGTATCAGAATCAGCCAATTAAATAGGCAGCAGCCCAGCACACTACTATAAACTATGTAAACACCTTTCAGTCTGGTTCTTCCCACAAACTCTACATCACTAGTGTACACAGATGGGGAAATTTTACCTGACAAAATTAACAAAATGTTAGGGGCTGCTGTTGCTCTCATACATCAACATGTGTAAGAGGCTGAGGGTGGTGAGGATGTGAATGCTGATGGCCATCTCACAGTGAAGAGGAGGAGGAGAAGAGTGTACAGACCCTGGGTAACCTACCAGGGGCTACATGAGCTGGAGAAAGTGGTGTGCTATAGGGGGGACAGCGACATTCTACAGCAAATTGTTGAGCTGTGCCAGCCCCACCTCATACACAGAAGCAACAGAGGGGAACCCATCCTAGTGGATAACAAGGTATTTGTAAGCTTAAGAATACTAACCACAGGTACCTTCCAAAGGGCAACTGAGAATATCATGGGGATCTCACAGACATCAGTATCCAGGGTACTCCACCAGTTCCTGAATGCCATCTCAGCACATGCCAGTGAGCACATATATTTCCTCAACACCAGTGAGGCATTAACCAGCT
Source organism: Protopterus annectens (assembly GCF_019279795.1). Classification (NCBI taxonomy): domain Eukaryota; kingdom Metazoa; phylum Chordata; order Ceratodontiformes; family Protopteridae; genus Protopterus; species Protopterus annectens. Next base: position 1,501,275,358 of record NC_056735.1, read on the forward strand.
ATATGTGCAGAATATCCTGAGGTAGTGGGAGCTATAGACTGCATGCACATACACATCAAAGCACCACCCGTTGAGCAAGGCAGGGTCTATATAAACCGCAAAGGCTTCCCCTCCATCAGCTGCCAGGTCGTGTGTGATTATCTTGAATCTGTGTGCTGGCAGCCCTGGAAGCTATCACGACTCCCACATCTGGCATATGACACAGCTGTACCAGTCATTTGCCACTGGGGACATCCCATAGGGCCACCTAGTGGGGATGCTGGCTATGCACTGGAGCTGTGGCTGATGACACCCCTCAGAAATGCACACACACTTGAACAAGAACTTCATAATGAGTTACACGCACAAACCAGAATCATAACAGAGCATGTGCTTGGGATGCTCAAGTCACGGTTCTGCTACCTGGACATATCTGGGGAAGCCTTGCAGTACTCTCCAGCTACATGTACTCAAATGTTCATAGTATATGCCATGCTACACAATATGATCCTGTGGAAACAGCTGCAGCAGGAACAGCTTGGGGCAAGGCCACACAGCCCCCCACCATTGCCAAGGCCACCACAGGCACAGAGTGACTCGGAGAAGGAACTATCTGAGCCTGCCCATGTAGGCAGAAGGAGGCGTGTCCAGTATGCCCAGGCCTTGGCAAAGAAGCAACACATAATACATACACTGACATGGTAAAGATCCAGGGAATGACACCTCTCTCTGACTCACACATACAGTAAAAGAGATGCCAAACATGACACTACCTGTGATTTACCATATACAGGCGAGTGTACTATGTGCATCTGACATAGTCAGCCCTCCAGCACTGTCCTCAGTACTGGCCCAGCCACAAGGTAAGTCACTCTTCCTATCCATTACTGAATGGAGTAGTATGTTCTGATAGTTGTATATATGGGATGGACGTGAGCATGCAAGGGAATCAGGTGGCTGAATGGGATGGCAGCAGATAGTGAACACCTGTATGGGCAGCATGAAATCCATAACAAATACTGGTGTCAACATACTAGGCAGTACTAGACAAGGTGACAAGTCCCAGTGCAGTACATGTGGTGGCCCAAATGTGTATCTATATGACACACATACCCATGTCAGTGAGGCTCACATACCCACCACCAGCCTCAGCCAGCAGGACAGATGTAGATGACCATAAAGAAAGGCTGGGCTAAGGCCTCAATTGATGGCAATGGTGAACAGCCCCCTCCAGACCTACACATATAGACTACAACAGGTCTGGCAGTTGTATGTTATTTCTGAAGGGTAAGAAGTTTGTAACTGAAATATAGGTCAATAAACCCTAAGATCTGTACTGTACTGATATGCCTCCAGTCTGTATGATAGGTCAGAATACAATATAAAATTGAAGCCAACAGAGTACCTGAAATAATAGTCATAACAAAATGTTTAAAGTCATCAGGTGTGCTCCCCCCCACCCACAATCCTATGTAGAAATGCAGTAACATGTAAATGTGAGGAGTAATATCAGTGGAGCACAGATTACCTGAGCTGACCCAAGCTACAGGATAGATTGTTGCATGTGTACAATATGCAGGAGTCTGTGTGTTAGGTTGTTGTGTGTTCAATATTGTCTGGAAGTGGTCAGCATGTTGGCATGGAGGGTTGTGTCTCAGTGGCCTGTGGGCAGTACTGTGGTTGACAGGGCCATGTTCCGACAATTACAGAGCCAACCACAATGCTTCTCAGCAGTACCCATGTCAGCAGTCATCCATAGTCACTGTCCAGTTGTCAATATCTATTACTGTTTGAAAGATGGACATGCCATGAATGTGGGCCCATACTTACACACAGTACACAGGTGGGAGTACCCTAGACAGAGTGCATAAAATGTAACTGTTAACTGCACACACCTTTGGAATTGTACATACAGATTAGCAGCACATTAGTTGTCTGTGTAGTATGGACTACTGATGTAGTCTTGCCAATCACTGGGAGACCACAAAAGGCACAGTTATGAGGTAATGAGAGACTGCCTATGTCCCCGCACAAGGCAGCATAAAGGAAATGTCCCAGGTAGATCTATGAGTCAGCTGCAAGTAGCTTCCATATCACACGTGCACTCAGCTCACCCCACCATCAGTCGCAGGTTTATCACAGGTCATATCCTTGCTGTTGGGAATGCGTACAGTAAGACCCCACTTCTGTATGGGAATACCCACAGAATGTAGCATGCTGAAGAGGTGTCATATGCAGGTGTATCCCTAGCTGTAAGCAGCACCCTGCCTGCATCCAGACCAATGGATGAATATGGACAGGGACTATTGATATCAACACCATGCACACTTACCCTGTCACCCAGGGGAATCCATTGGCTTGCAGCCTGGGAATGTAGGAGTGACAGAATGCATTGGGCTGCTACAGATGGCATGTATCACTACCAAATAGCCTACAGTTCTCTGCCAAAGGCCTGTGCCTCACCCGTAGTTCCAATGTATGCTAGCTCATTGGGTTCCAACTAACAACCTAACACAGTCAACAGAACACAAATGCAAGGCCATATTGATAAATCCCAGTAGCATGCCCTCCATGTCCTACTGCATGAACTGTGGACCAGTCCATAAATACTGCTGGGATGAAGGGCCAACTATAGGGATACTTCTCAGATATCACTCGCATAATGTTAGATAGAGGATAGAATAACAGAGTGTGGGGTGTAGAAGCATGGACATCATGGAGTGTGTAAGGTCTCAAACTATGATGTGTGCCCATACTACCCCTGCCTGCAAACCCAGTAATGGTTGGCTACAAATCTGCTCGTAAACCACAATGTGAAGGGAAACTGACCAGATATATGATCCCTGCCTCTGGGTAACCTGGGTGAATCTGTATAGCTGAGAGGTATGGCCACAGCAGGATATGGCCATTCTGTTAAGTCGATATATGTACAAGAAGGGGATCCTCAGCCACCATAGTACCAAGCTGCTGGACCATTTATACAGACCCATCAGCAAGTGTCTGTAGCTACTCCTTCAGAAAGCAGGAGTGTGCAAAAATGTGTAGTCTGTGGACCACAATACTGGACTCAGCTTCAGTCATATCTTATTTCCCAGGAAATAACTGTGAGCAAATAATTATATCTGTTAGTAGCTGATGACATAATACACCACAGTGTAAAACAGTACATATGTCTGAATATCTCTGCTAACACCAACCATGTAACACAAGCAGCACAGACAGCAATAGTTACAGTATCCCCCTATCTGTCGCCCATTGTGACTCCATATTGTCAACCTATCTACAGATATTCTGCAGGAACAGGTTGCTAGCTGTAGGTGTGGAACTCCAAACCCTGGACTGGATTCACACATTCAATGCAAAAGGTTATACTGGGCATGGTCCTACACTTAGAGAAATGAAGCCCATGTCTGACAACAGAGAAAAGAAGCCCATGTCTGACAACACAGTGGACTATACATATATGACACTCGCAAATGTCTGTGCACACACACCAAATTGTACACCACTTATGCTTCACACACACATTGGATAGGAATACTCACACATATTCAAGGCCAGCACACTATAATATGTCAAACATACACAAACAGAGATGTGGGGAAGAGAGAGACAGACAGTGACAGAGAGAATTCCATTATGAGTGCCTCTTAAACCTGGTCGATTTCTTTGAAACAGTTACCAAGGGCATTGACAAGGGGAAGGTGGTCCACACAGCCTATCTGGACCTTGCAAAAGCCTTCGATACAATACCCCATTCGGGCATTATAGATAAGCTCACCAGCTTAAATATAAACCCCTATGTCACTAGATGGGTTGCAAACTGGCTCAAGGACAGAACCCACATGGTTAGAATTGCTGGAGCCATGTCAGACTCCAAACCAGTTACAAGTGGTATCCCACAAGGCTCAGTCCTGGGACCTCTCCTGTTCGATATATATTTCTCGGAGGTACAGGCCAACATGGAAGGACTGTGGCTGACCAAGTTCGAAGATGACTGCAAACTGGGCGCTATAATCGACTCTCCAGCTGACACATGCATCCTCCAAAAGGGCCTCATAGAAACAGACAACTGGTGCCAGAGCCATGGCCTCAAGCTAAACGCCAAGAAGTGTATAGTCATCCCCTTTGGCAAAAACAAAGTGCCCACAAATTACCACATAGGTGGTAATCCATTAAGTACGGAAGAAGTAATTAGGGACCTGGGGACCCAAGTTGATAGCAATCTCTCATTTGACAACCACGTGGCCAAAGTGGTTAGAAAAACATTTTATATAGCCCACCTAATCATGAAGGGATTCACATCTAGATCAGGGGAGGTCATCGTGCCTCTTTACTCATCCCTCATCAGGCCCATAATTGAGTACAATGCCCCTTTTAGGATGTACCTTACCAGACACCTGCAGCAACTGGAAAGACCCCAAAAGTACCTCACCAAGAGGATCAAAGGGCTCAAACAGATGCCATATGCTGCCGGTTAAAGAAACTCCAGCTCTACTCAGTGGCATACCGCCTGTTCAGAGGCGATCTGTGCCTGACATATAAAGCCATGTCCAACCCGGAATTAATGGACATGCTGCACCTCAGAAAATCCAAATCCCATCGAGCTACGCACTCGAGAGACTTGAACCTCAGCACTGAAATAAATAGGACATGCTGGAGGGACAGATTCATAACCCAGAGGCTCCCTTCACTCTGGAATAAAATCTCAGTCCAGGTTAGGCAGAGTCCCTCATTGACTCTCTTCAAGAGGAATCTTGATGAGTGGATGGGAGATAGTAGGTTTACCCCGGGTATCACTTCTGTGTCACTGTTAGAGAGAGGCACAGTATACTAACCTCGAAAAAGGGCATAGCAAAATTAATTTAAAATGGGTGGCGAAAGCCAAACACAATCTGGCTAGGCTTATAAATGCCCTAGGGCAGATAGCCTAGTATGAACCTATGAACCTATGAACCTATGAACCTATGAACCTATGAACCTATGAGGCCTGTCCCATCTACTACACATCCAATTGGCCAATATCACATGATGTGCTGATGTCAATCACTGTAGACATTTCTTTTGGTATCCCTCAGCCCTATAGTGTCTTTGGTGTTTGTGATAACTGTGTAATATGATAGTACAAATCAGTATTCATGTAGCACTTGTATACTCAGTCCTATCAAATGTAAAGTTGCATGTGACTGAGTGTTTGTGTGCGTTTCCAGAGGAATGATTTATGGCATATTCACACACACTGCACTTCCCATTGCCCATGTTAGCACTCCTGCTGATGTCATTCACCTTGAAATAAACCATCACCCAAATCTCAACCCTATAAGCTCTGTGGCACTCTCGATAACTGTATAATGGTGTAGTGTAGCAAACAAGTTAGATAGGTGTTCTAATCCTGGTCTTTGCAACTATGATAATGTGTGTGTTTGTGTAAAAGAATATGTGTGTCTTTGTTGACACCTGATTTTGTGGACATACACACTTACTACACTTCCCTTACCCCTCCTTTAGCACTGTTGCTGATGTCACTCACCTTCAAAGATACCTTTGGACAGCTTTCTAACATATAAGCTCCATGGTGCTTGGGTTAACTGTGTAATACTGTAGTGTAGCAACATAGTTAGGTAGGAGTCCTAATTCTGGTCCTGGTAACTGTGATATTGACACACACCGCCTCCCCTCTAGTACCTTCCCACACACTACTGCTTATCACTCACCTCATCTTCCCACTGTCTACACAAACTCTACCCTTACATCATGCCTTTCTAACTACAAGCATTACTCCTGCTACCTATACTGTGCTTATTTTACCTCCTCACTTCCCATCACACACATCTACCCCCACCCTACCTCCACCCAACAAATTGTACTCTACATCCAAATACTAAACCCCAGGCTCCCCTGCAAACCGGCCTTTCTATTCCAAACTATACTTCTCTCCTTCCTAAAATAAAAGAATCAGAAAATAAATGTCTCCCTATTTAAACAATTACACTACTTCATACCACTACTTCTATCAGGAGACACCCATCCTAACCCAGGCCCTTCCCAACCTACCTTAAATAATCATCCTCTTGTACAAATCTCTACTAACCTCACTCCCTTAAAAAAGCAAGTATCTTTCTACTCTAGCAATCTCAGGAGTGCAGTAAAGTTCACCACTTCCATGCCTGGTTAGCTAACTATACCCCTGACATAGTCACCCTAACTGAATCCTGGTTGAAACCATATAATTAAGATAGTGAAATTACCCCACCTGGATATAACATCCTTAGACTTGACAGACAAAAGAAAAGAGGAGGAGGGGTAGCCATAATCTACCCATACTCTACCCTGACCACCTCTCAATAACCAGTCCAAACCTCCCTCTACCCACTTTCTCTACAGCTGAACTCCTACTTACCAGTGTTAAACTTAACAACTTTACCACCATAACTGTTGTAGCAATTTATATTCCCCTGCAGACAATCTTAGCATACTCGAGAACATCCTAGCTCACCTCTCACAGACCATCCATGATGAAACCATCATTCTAGGGGATGTAAACATTGATTGGCTTACAATTCAAACTCCCCATACTACCTCTTGTATCAATGTACATGGATTTGAGCAGCTAATCACTTCCCCTACCTATATTAGCAAGTCACACGTGCCACAGTCTCTTCTGGACTGGGTTTTTGTGTCTCACCCCAAAAATTACCAAAACCCTCACACTCTACCAAATTCCCTTAGTGACCACTGCCCTACCACAGTAACTAGACACACTCCCCATTTCACCAGACCTTTCAGGTTTATCACTTCCCACAAAATCTCATCCTTTAGTCCAGACTCTTTCACTGACCAACTCTCCAGAATTAACTGGTCCCATCTCACTACACTCCCCTTAGATGAGGATGTCCACTCTTTCAACTCCACCTTTCTAAACATGCTCAACTCCCTTGCTCCCCTCCGTACTATCAGAATCAAAGCTAATACCGCTCCTTGGCTGACCAAATCTACTAGAGCCCTGATGAAAAATCATGATAGGATATGGAAATCATGGACTAAAACTAAGACCCCTTCTCTCCTACAGACCTATAAAGAACTTAGGAATCAAATAAAGAAAAGTATCAACAAAGACAAGATCAACTTTTATGCAAACCCTCCTGCTACCCTAAAATCTGACCCTAAAAAATTCTGGAGCACAATCAATCATATACTGCATCCAGGAAACCATTCCCCTGCTAACCCATGCCCGAATAAAACTTCTGAAGAAACTGCCACTGCATTTAACAATCATTTTATTAACTCAGTAACTACCATAATTAATGATCTTCTCACTAGAAAAAATACTAATAACCCCACATTCTCAACTTCTCCTCCTTATCCTTCTAACTCTTTTTCCCTTACATCAGTCTCAACTAACTATATTAAATCTCTACTCTCTAAACTCAAACCTTGCTCCCCCTCAGCTGATAATCTACCTTCTTACTTCCTACAGATTGCTGCTGAACTCCTAGCCTATCCAGTATCCATCCTGATCAACTTATCTATCTCTGAATCATACATTCGAGCAATATGGAAAACATTATATACATTAACTATACATAAAGGAGGTAATTCTTCTGATATGTCTAACTTCAGACCAATTGCTATACTGTCTCCCCTCTCCAAGATTCTTGAGAAATGCATTCACAAGCAGATAATGCAGTACCTTCTACAACAGAACCTTCTAACACACACACAACATGGATTTCATCCTAAACACAGTACTACAACTGCACTAATATCCTTCATCAATACTGTATCACTGGCCCGTGACAACAATAAACTAGTTTCATGTCTGTTCCTTGACCAGTCCAAATCCTTTGACACTGTCTCCCATCCCCTCGTCCTAGAAAAACTCTCTCACCATACCCTGGTTTTCTAGCTATCTGCAAGCTGTTAAATGGCACTCTGATCTATCCCCCCCAAGCATCCCAAAGGTTGTCCCCCAAAGATCCATACTTGGGCCACTCTTCAATATTTTCACCAACATACTTTACACTTCTTGTTCCAACTCTGCACTTGTACAATATGCAGATGATTCAATGGTCATCACCACTGCTGACAATCCATCTGACCTCCATTCTACTACCCAGGTATCATTCAACACCATAGAGACATGGCGTTGTGATAACAAATTCATTTTCAACCCTAAGAAAACTAAGCTCCTACTCTTCCTCCCCAAAAAAATCATCAATCTCAAAACTACATTTTCCATCCTATCTAGCAATAGCACTATCATTACTGCTGAACCTAGCATTAAACTGCTAGGAGTCATAATAGACAATCATCTTAAATTTGATCTCCAAGTCACTACCTCTATCAAAAAGACTCACCAGAAACTTGGACTCCTTTACCGTAACAAAAGACATTTAACCAATACAGCCAAAATAACTCTCTCCCATACATTTCTTCTTCCCACCCTTCTCTATAGCTGTCAATTATACACAAATCTTAATACCACACTCATAACTAAATTCGAAACTACCTATAATAAGGTTGCTAGATTTGCTGCAAACCAAACCTACAAATCACACCATTGCCTAACTTTTAAACAATTGGACTGGCTTGAATTCCCTTATTTGCTGTTACTACATCAACTGCAAATTATCCACTCCATCCTCTAGCTACCATCTTTCTGCCCTAGCCTTCTATCTATTATATCTAAATATTCCCCAACCAGGACACTACGTAGCTCCGACCAGGACTTCCTACAGATCTATAAACCCCAAACCAAAACAGGGTGTTTACTCGATAACTATAACCCTGCTTCAACTTGGAACCAACTACCCCTACAAATTAGGTCTCTTGAGCAAAGCAAGCATTTCAAATTAGCCACTCAGAGATACCTAACAAATAAATGGTCCTGCCACTGTAGTCATCCTCCCTGAAACTACCCAATATTAGCTGCTGTTCCTCCTCCGTCCATTCTCTTCCACTGTCTAGCTTAATAATCATCTGCCCTCTGTCTATGTGCTAAACTACTTTATCCCCTTACTACTCCTCCTGTACCTATACTGTATATAACCACTTAGGAATTATGATAACTGTATTCCTTTCATAACATTGTACCTAAGTTTTTGCGGTATGATTTCTGTCATAGTACCCAACTGATTTCTGTATGATTTATTGTAAATTTTTTTTGTAGTATGATTTCTGACATTGTACCCAACTGTTTTCTGTATGATTTATTGTAAATGTTATCTCTCGAACTATTTAGCTGCAAACAGAAAATGTCTTACTGATTGTAAGTAAAATGCAAATACCGACTGCGGAGCTTTTCTCCTCGGGTCTCCACTGAAAATGAACTAAACGCTCAGCTGAACTAACCTAGCTAACAAATGTAAAATAAAATAAAATAAATAAATAAAATAATGTGTGTGTTTGTGTGAGAGAGTGTGTGTGCTTTTGTTGACACCTGATTTTGTGGACATTCACACTTACTACACTTCCTTTATCCCTCCTTTAGCACTGCTGCTATCACTCACCTTCAAAGATACCTTTGGACAGCTTAACATATAAGCTCTGTGGCGCCTGTAATAACTGCATAATCCTATAATGTAGCAATCTAGTAAAGTAGGAGTTTTAATCCTGATCCTGCAACAGTGATAATGTGTGTACATCTTTACTGATACCTGATTTTGTGGACATTCACACTTACTACACTTCCGTTACCCCTCCTTTAGCACTGCTGCTGATGTCACTCACCTTCAAATATACCTTTGGACAGCTCTCCAGCATATAAGCTCTGTGGTGCTTGTGACAGCTGTGTAACATTGCAGTGTAACAAACTAGTCAAGTAGGCGTTCTAATACTGGTCCTGCCAACAGTGATAATGTCTGTGTTTGAGAGAAAGAGTGTGTATGCCTTTGTTGACACTTGATTTTGTGGACATTCACATTTACTACACTTCCCTTACCCCTACTTTAGCACTGTTGCTGATGTCACTCACCTTCAAAGATACCTTTGGACAGCTCTCCAACAATTTAAGCTCCATGGTGCTCGCAATAAATGCATAACACTGTAGTAGCAATACATAGCTAAGTAGGGGTATGTATGGTAAGTGTGTGTATGTCTGTCATCTGTATCCTGTGTGTGTGGGTGGTGGTGTGATTTTCTAATAACAGGATCCATTAGGGTGTGGGTTTTGCTACATTATTATATTGAGGACCTAAATGTATACATTACAATGCCAACCCCCTCTCTCTCTCTCTCTCTCTCTCTCTCTCTCTCTTTCTCTCTCTCTCTCACTTGCATGTGGAACAGCTGTGGTATCATTCCTATAGCCAATTGCATGGAAACACACTCCTATATCTAAGCACTTCATGTGGGTGTTGGCCCTTTCCTTCACTGTGAGCAGGATGTCATATGGGTATGTGACAAACAGCATCACAGAGGGTAGTTGGAAATACCGCTTACAACAAACACTGTGTTGACAGGCCAACAAGCAAGAGGGGGATGTTCCAGACATGGGGACATTATTAAGTATTAATGTTCTACATATGAAGTAATGTTGGTTTAACAGGGTTTGTGCGGATATGGCTGTCCTGCATGATGTAAAGTCTGGCATGCCAGTGTTATGTGGTTGAGAAACTTTCACCTGTAGGGTTATCTGCAGACTGGCCAGAGTTTGGAGTCTTAGATTTGGCGTGTTGCTCACATTGTCTGTCTTTATAAATGCAGTAGCATACTCTGATGATTGCAGTCAGTAAATGGTAATATCCGTGTGTGTTACTGACTTCATATCCCTCAGAAGAGACATGCTACAACAAACCCTGTTACACCAGCAGTTTTCACAGTTTATAAAATTAATATGTCAATAGTGGCCCTGCGTTTGTGCCTCTGCCCCCCAAGTCTGTCACCCTTTGTCCATATGTCATGCAGTAAGAGGTGGATATGTACAGTATATCATTATTTACTGACATCATTCCTGATATCAAGCCAGTGATATATCAGACTGCCAGACATGTTATGTATAGGAGGCCTTATATTTGAGGACAGAACCTGGACATTCTGTTGTAGTCTGTACAGTAGTGAGGTCTGTGTACTAATGGTGATTGTTGACAGAGTGCCAGTATTGTGTAGCAATGTATTGTGAATATGTTATTTGGCTTGTGTACAGACTGGGGTAGATGTCAGTGTTCTTGGTCCTACTCTACCTGATGTTGCATGCTGCTCCAGTTTCTGGTACCCTATCAGCTTATATGTTTGTAGGGCCAGACTGAGATATGTCCCATACCAAAGGCATCAGACTACACTGTGAATTGGGATAGTATATGCAGGGTTAGTGTGTGCATGTCAAATATGATGATGAGTTTTGTTCACACAGTCCATGTACTGTACTATTAATTAGGCTTACCGTAATGTGACTGTGACTATGGTGAGTTTGGTTGTGAGTATGCACATTCACACTGGTGTCTGTTACTCCATGCTGTTACATGCCTGTAGTGCCTGCTATATTTGCAATTACATGTGTATTCACCCATAGGAAAATTGGGTTAGTATTGTAGCAGTCTGCCTATAGTTTAGATAGTGCTTGGTGACATGCCTAGCAGCTCAGTGTATTTACCCTAGTGTGATGTTATGTCTAGATATTTGCCAGATGTACTGTTGCCTTGCCTCCATACGTGTTGTGTATTTCTGACAAAGCAGTGGGATGCTGTGAAGATGTATGTCACTAACTAGTGGGAAGTATGTGGGCTTGGGATCTCTGCTCCTCCAGTTAATATGTGTTAATCAACTTTGTAAGCTTATCTACTCTAGTATTTGTGATATACCACATTTTCATGACTTTAAGCATTCCCTTTGTCAGGCTTGGTCCACATTTCTTGCACTAAGGAGTTCTGTGTATACCTCTCGAGTGACCAGATTGTTTCAGACTGTCCACATTTATTGCTCATATTTCTGCTGCATTTCACAGGATCATTACTGTGATTTGTGTGGTACTTCACTATGATGATTTTATGATGTCTGTCAGTAACTAATGGTGTGCATGTCAGTTTCAGAAGAGCCTTCCTTCACAACATGTCTGTTGACACAACCCCTGTTACTCTAGCAGCATTCTACATTTATAACTGCAGTAATAACATTACGTTCCCTTGCACTAACAGGTTGAGTTATAATGCTGAGGTATGACTCCAGTACATGTTATGGGCATATGCTATATATACATTTATATTTATATACATATATATATATATATATATATACATATATATATATATATATATATATATATATATATATATATATATATATATATATATATATATATATATATATATATATATATGGGTCCCCTTCAAAACATCTAAAACCCATAACATCTAATTTCAAAACATTGAGACCAGAACATCTAAAACCCAAAACATCTAAAATCCATAACATTGAATTTCATAACATCTAACAGTACAAATCACATGAAAATAACATCCCCTCCTCATATAGCAACATATAATGACACCAAACTACCAAACACATTTTTTGCTACATTTCTGCAGGGGTGCTTGATACAGTGGGGTTAGGAAATTAACTTTTTCCCACTGAAATGCGATCTTGGAGTTGATATATTTAATTTAGTGTGTTTGGTGTCGTTATATGTGGAGGGGATTTTATTTTCATGTGATTTGTAGTGTTAGATGTTATGAAATTCAATGTTATAGGTTTTAGATGTTTCAAAGTAGACCTATATATATATATATATATATATATATATATATATACATATATATATATATATATGTGTGTGTGTGTGTGTGTGTGTATACATGTATATATATGGATTCCTATTTCAAGAACGAAAGTTCACTACTTTGAACTTGTAATAGGAAGCCTCAAAGTGAAGTTTTGTGTAAGTTCACTTCACTGAAAACACCGTAGCACAGTGGAGAACATAAAAAACAAGCTATGTTCTCCACTATGGTGCGGTAGTTATGGACCTTAGGGTTAGGGCACGGGTTAGGGTAAGGGGATAGTTAGTAAAGCTATCCCCTTACCCTAACCCATGTCCTAACCCTAAGGTTTGTGACTATCGCACCATAGTGGAGGACATTGTTATGTCCTTCACTGCGCTGGAGTTGTCACAGACCTTAGGGTTAGGGCACGGGTCATGGTAAGGGGATAGCCCTATGGGCTATCCCCTTACTATGACCCGTGCCCTAACCCTAAGGTCTGTGAGTACTGCACGGAAGTTCAGTACGACATCCGTTCGTTGTACTGAACTTCGCGTAAGTGCACTTTCGATTAAGTGCACTCTCTCTGCAGTGAGCATTCCATGCACTATTTTGAATTAGTGAAAATTCAATCTAGTGTATGGAACCCATATATATATATATATATATATATATATATCTATACATGTGTGTGTGTGTGTTTGTGTGTGTGTGTGTATACATGTGTGTGTGTGTGTGTGTGTGTGTGTGTGTGTGTATATATATATATATATATATATATCTATATATATATCTATATATATCTACATATATATATATATATATATATATATATATATATATATATATATATATATATATATATATATATATATATATATCTTTATGTGCAAACATGAGTGTTGTATATACCTTCTCAAATGTATCCCACCACATTTATCTGATATGTGTACACTTAGATATAAAAACATGACTGATTCAACACTAGTTTCACTAACAAGTAGTAAACAGTTATAGTAGTCAAAGCAGTTGTTCACTACTATTCAGTACATGTACCGAATGATATATTTGAAAATGCAACAGACATTTTTTGCAGCTCAGAAGCTCAGATGGCTTAGTGGTTAAGTGCTGTGATTATAGTCTCTTTATTTAAATATGACCTGTATGAGACTATTACTGTCATATTGTCTGGTTTATTCAGTAGAAACCATACACATTTTTTATACTGCCAGGTGACATTTTACTCCTTTATATTTATTTGGTATAACTACTACAAGCAGGATTGTTACTCACCTGCCTCGTGACACAGCCTTTCCAACCTGCTGGCATGGGCTTCCTGGTTCACAGCCCGCTCAGCTGCAGTTGTAATGAAAATAGAGAAGCATTTATGCATACCTATCCATCACATACACAGGCTGGACTTTGGTAAACAGTTACTGCTATAAATACTTACACACTGCTGGGACATCTCCCCTCTCTCTTGCTTCTTGGACCCACTGCTCCAAGAGCTCGCTCTTCCTCTGTTTCAAGTCATCATAGTGGAGCTGGACCTGTCCCAGTCCAAGAGATATCAGTGGCACTGGTGAGATAATGGGGAAGAATTTCCCTGGCTTCCACTTTATATTTGGAGCCCTGGTACTGGTCCTACAGCAGTCTCATGTCATGTTCTTTTACCAGGAGTCCTACCATGACCTTGGACTTCTATATATGCCAGCACTGCACCCAAAAGCACATGCCTTCTCCAACACCTGCCATACTGCTTACAGTGGAGAGCTACAATCACCTATGAGCTGTATTCCTGCCTGCAGGGTTTAGATACGGCTGATTTCCTACCCTTTGTCATGATTGGATGGTTTTGAAAATGCTGAGATAAGCTAAGCTATGGGCAAACCTACTTAGCTAAGGTTGGCAGTGCTTAAAGGAGCAGGTCCAGCATTGCTTACCAATGGGCAAATCCACTTAGCTGGGCTATTCATTGCTTAGTATTCATATGTACACAATGCTTAGCATTGCTTATGTTTTATTATATTGGTCTAACACCTGTATGGGATTGATTCCTCATTCATTACATAATATAGATTTTTTTACCTTCCCTGACATCCCCCAATATGCTGTAATTAATTTATTCTTGTGTGACTATACTGTATGGGGCACTTGTGTTTATATGGGGGTTTCACTACTTTATTTCACTGACATCTCACATATGGGCCTAATACACCACTCTGGTTGAGAAAAATAAGTTACTTCCTACATAAATATACAAACAAATTACAATTGTAATGTTTACACATACAAAATAGAAATAGCTTTTGGTTAGGCTTGAACAGTGAATGACTACATGCAAGGTTACACTCTAACCACTTAACTATTGCACTTATACTTATGCTGGATGTCTATTGCTTTTTAACTTATCCTGCCATTTCAGCCAGGCTAAGTGTAGCTAAGCAATGGGCACACCCACACAGCGATGCTTAAACCTTATTGCATATCTCAAAAAAAAAATTATTTGTTGTGTTTTTTAATTTGTACCCTTCAGAATATCCATGCTAATGCTGAACCTGTTATTCTATCAACTTTCTGGCTTTGTAGGGACGATTGTCCCTTATGGCTTGGTCCAGATTCCTTACTCTGATGGGTTGGGAGGTGCGTGCTATGTGCTTATGCTAAACCTGTTATTCTATCAACTTTCTGGCTTTGTAGGGACAATTATCCCTTATGGCTTTGTCCAGATTTCTTACCCTGAAGGGTTGGGGGTGTTAAGAGCCTTTTTGCTTATTTTAAATTGGCATACAGCAACTTTAGTGTGCAGGGGGAGTGTGTATTGTGAGAGTACTGCTCTCAGACACACCCCCTGCACTCATACACAGACCCGTGTCCATTTTACATCATGGCAACATGCCTTCATACATATGCATGGAGCACTGCCATGCTGAACAGCCATAGTCGCTTCTGTGCAGGAATAAGTTATTCCTGCACGGACATTTGCTAAATCCGGGGGTTTGAATTAACCAAAAAGCATTTGATCACAATCATAAAGAACAGAAATGGCAGTTGTTAGACAACTTCAAGTCTGTAAATGCATTCATGTAACAATTAAAGAAGTAATAAAAAAGAAAGTGAATATTGACCTGAATAAAATAAACTCAGGGATTCAGAAAGATAAGGGCTACATTAAAAAGGTCTCAGACAAAAAACAAGCAGTGAAAACTAAATTAAAACTCCAGGCAGGCTAGAACTTACACTGAGTGACCTCTCAAACCTCTTGTATCAGAAGCATATGCAATATACGGAAATGACCTTTATGAACATCAAGTGTTTTAGTTATATGGTGATTCTGAATGCCCATGACTTATTACTTTTTCAATTAACCATTTCAGACCAATAAATTTAAACCTCACCAGCTGTGGATATACATATTTCAGCCTTGTTATAACATCATCTGTACAGCACAAGCAGAGTGTTTGACAAAGCATAACAAGCACAGGGCTATTATACCCAGCTAATGTCCATTACCATTAGGGCGACTGCAAAATATCCCAATTAACAAACTAAAACAAAGAGTGAGAAGGTCACACAGAAAAGACAATCAGTAAAAACTAAATGAAAACTCCAGCCAAGCTAGAACTTCCAATGAGTGACCTCTCAAACCTCTTGTATCAGAGGCATATGGGATATCTGCAAATGAAACGACACAAAAGACACGCAAGTGTGACATGGTGCATGGACTGAACCAAGTAAATCTGAAACACAAAAATAGTCCATCATCAAGGAGGATAGAGGAATATGTAATCCTTTATTGTGGCAACTCCAAAGATAAGAGCAAACCAGTTTTGGCAAAAGACTTCTTCAGTGCTATAATGCATTGAAGAAGGCTTTACTTTTGCCGAAACTGGTTTGCTCTTATCTTTGGAGTTGCCATAATAAAGGATTACATATTCCTTTAACCTCCTTGATGCTGGACTATTTTTGTGTTTCATATATGCAAATGACCCTTATGAACATCAGGTGTTTCAGCTATATGGTGATTCTGAATGCAGTGTAGTATCTTGTGATTCAGAAAGACACATTAGCCACAATGAGGAAAGACCTCATTATCAGCTAATTTGCATATCACTGAAATATTGCTGGCTACTACGAGTGCAGATCAGCACTTGCAGTGGCAGTCAAAAGTAGTGACAGCTGCATCATGCTGGCTCTCACAAGTACCCACTATTCACTCTACCATACAAAATGCCCACATTCACACACACACACACACACACACACACACACACACACACACACACACACACACACACACACACACACACTCCATAGCTGTTCCTTTGCTGTAGGAATATTCCCAATGACTAATTTTTCCAACCCTTATATATCACAGATGATTTCAGTTAGTCATTACTGTCAGACATTAAAGAGTCACAGTTTATATCCTTCATTACATCAATGGCAGTGCAAGAGCTGTTAGACTAGGTACTTTCTGTGTTTGTAGGAGGCTTAATTAAAATCCATTCCTGACTTTGTCTCACAATTAATTTTGGCTCTGTCTTGATGTCTGGTGCAATGAGGCTGAGTGGTGTGCCTGCAGTTTTCTGCCCCCCCCCCCCATACATCACAAACTGCTGCAGGCATTGAATAATGTCTGAGATTCTCAATGTATATTTAAAAATGCTCCTGTTAGCTTAACAATTAGTACAGTGGGTAAGTACCAAGATTTACTGTGGTGAGCTTGCAGAGTTCAAATCCCCCAACTTGTTGCAGTTGACTTTCTCCTAATACTTGTTTGTTCATTACATCCCTAGAGTCTAGATGTGGTGCCAAGGGTTAATATTCTCTGTGAGGGGGTTGGGGTGGATGGGACAGTAGAGGGATAGAATCTGTTTTTGTGCCTTTTGACTGCACAACATTATTTTAATTTTTAATTAATTGCTTTTACACTATATAGAGTGCCCCATTGTGTTATATACACTGTATAGTGTTTCCCCCAATTCACATCTTCAGTGTTTTCCCTGGAGTCAGCTGTTTTCCCATGTATCCACATAGATGGCACATGAAGTTATTTTTGGTATCCAGTGTTTCCCATTGTTCCTGATATGGGTAAGTGCCATTATGGCACGAGATGTTATCCGAGGTGTCTAATGCTCCCATGACCCACTATTGTGTTCTCCTTTAATGCTTACAGTTAGTTAACCCTGATGTCTAGTGTTTCTTCTACCCACATAATTAGAGTGATCTCTGGTATCTAGAGTTTTCCCTCCATTCCCCATTATGTGTAAATGCTGTAATAAGAAGTTTTCCCTGGTGTCAAGTGTTTCCTCCTGTCCTAGATGGTTAGTGTAATCCCTGCTGTCCAGTGTTTCCCACAACCCATGTCATTACAGTTATTCCTGTTGTCTAGCATTCCTCTTACCTACAGTTAGAGTAATCCTTGGTGGCTAGTGTTCCCCTCTGTCCCAATGTTGCAGGCTTTGCTTGTTAGTCTAGGGGTGAGTGGATGTGCGATGGTCATCTCAACCCCCACACAAACACAACACCTCCCCACCTGCCCACCTGATCTCACACACACACACACACACACACACACACACACACACACACACACACACACACACACACACACACACACACACACACACACACACACACACACACACACATATACACACACTCATCCATTCGTTCATATACATACAAACACCAACACAGACCAAACTACCTTATCCTCTCACTAATCCCCTTACTGCTATGTCCTAGTCAGATACACAGTCACACATACACTCACATATATGCCCATACATGTAGGCCCTCACATGCACTCATGTACACACACAACCAAACACTGCATGACCAGTAAACTCCCCAGCACTTACCTCTACTGTTATGGATGAACACAGACTTCTGTCTCGACTGTGTAAATTCCTTACTGCAGGCAGCAATTAGGGGTGACCACATGGCTAATTAGCATATGCCTCTCCCCTAGACAACCTCATTAGCATTTAGCACAGCAGCAGAGGCAGCAAACCATGGAGTTGCATACTTTCATGTTGTAGCACCATTATAGGACTGTCTCTGAATCCGAAATGGTTACTGAGAATATACACCTTGAGGTAACCTTTCTGAATCAGTTCAAAGTGTTTTAACTAGAAACAAAGAAAATGAACTACTTGCCATGTATCATATGTGAACTGTCAAATTAAAAGTTGCAGACCTTTTCATGCTTTATGAGTATAAAAGACATTTTTTTCCCCTGAAAAACGTTCCATATTCCTTAAACAACTCAAGGGAAGACTAATATTTTAAAAAATCAATTACTTGTATTCCATTGATTGCTACTTCACATATAAAGAATTTAATAAATAATGATATTTAAATTGCACACAGTGCATCAGAAAATATTTCCCCATCAGTTCAGGAGTAACCATAAGGCAGGAAAATCAAAGAGCTTATTTACGTGAATAGAAATAGTATTGCATAAATTGTTGATTGTGTATGCTTGAATCATTTTGGATAATCACAGCTGTTACAAACAAAGGTATTGCTGATTAAAGCTGTCTGCCTGAAAGTGACCTTTTTCACAAATTACTTCATAGGTGGCATAAGATTGTTTGTATCTTTCGACTTTTCCCAGTTAGGGGTCATCACAGCGGAACTCCGGTCCGCTAATGATTGGTAGTTGATTTTTACATGCTGAGTTACCAGCCCTGATGCACCAACCTTCAACGAAGGTACGCCTATTCACGGAAGTCTCCATGCAGAAGACGCTCTAGCTGAGAATCGAACTGGACAGTGTCTTATTGTGAGGTGACAACGCTACCGCAGCACCACCACCACAGATAAAGGTAGCATAAGATACAAACTTGAAATTTAACAAGCAAGTGAAATGATCAGACCATTTAGTTAATATTTGAATGTCTTGATTTAGATGCATTGATGCATTCTGCTTCACCATATGTAGCTTAGTAAATAGTTCCGACGTTGTAAAGGAATGTCAATCATAACTTGACTTGTTTTTGTTTTTTTTTTTTTTTTTTTTGTAATGGTGATTACTAAGATAGCTCTAGTAGAAATTATATACCTTTCACTGGCTGTAGACCCTAGGGATCTACATGTCTTTTTCACTGAGATATTTAGCTGCAAAAATATGACAGACCTGCTTCTTGCAAAAGTATTTTTTTTTCCAAAACCAGTTTCAGTTTATCCTATGGTCAGCTTGCCCCCGAATCAGGCTGCAATGGTTTTCACAAGACTTTAACTTTAAACAGCTTCTCAACACGCAATAAAATCCACATATTTAACTAAAGTAACTTAATGCACTATATCATCATATTTCTTTTTCTAAAACAAATTTTCTTGTATTGCTCAACCCACTCCATTTAGCAAATGAGGATCATACTGGTAATTCCCAGTTAAACAGAGAAACTGGGATCCTAAGCATGCCAGCTACTGAGTCAGCAGCTTGCTGTAAGCAAATATTTCGACTCATCTGCCTGTTAGCCCTACCCTTATTGATTTAGACATTTGCCAGTAAATTCTGAGGCTGCCCAGAGTTGAGCAGCTTGACTCAACAATAACTATATCCATTTGTTAAATGGGTAAGCCCACTAGACACACTGTCCTTTTTTAGGGTTGATCATACCTCTCAACCTTTTAGTTCAAGAAAACTGGACAAAAGTAAAAGTAATGGGGGATAAAGACATAAAGAATATGGACATATTTTAAATATTACTCTTTTAAACTTACAATGTTGTCAGAATAATCAATTTTACATTGGCATGCATTTTCTGAAGCATGAAGTCTGAAAATCAAATGTCTGTCATTGTTTAGTGGTCAGTCCACAATGATTTTCCAAAAAACATAAATTTTATGAGGAACAAACCAAAAATATATGCATTCTGTGAAAATCTGGACAGTTGAGATATATGGGTGTGATCCAGGAGCAATGTCTGTTTATGTGACTCACTCAAGGTCAGACAGCAGATACATGAGGACTGAAGAAATCAAAACCTGCACCACAAAAGATGTAGTTCACAGCCTTAACCCTCTTCGCCAACTGCTAAACTCAGCAGAGTAGCCAGTTTGGGAGCAATACTTGACTCAATCTTTAGCTAAAATATCATTCCAGGTGACTGTTCCTTTATCTCCATCCACAATGTTAATCTATAGGTGTGTTTCTTTTTTCCTCTTTCCCTCTCCACATTAGACCATTCCTTTCTTCCTATCCACGCTATCATGGTATAGGGAGCATTTCTTTGTCCCCCTTGCTGGGGGGTATTCCTTCCTTCCTATCCACATTATCATTCCAGGGAACATTCTGTCCTTCTTTCATCCCACTGGTATGTGAGACATCTCTCACCCTAGCACACCATCCTTAATTCATACCATAATCAATGTCATCACTTTAGGAGATATCAACTATCCTTTATCAATTTGGGACATCAGTATCCACAGTAGAGACACAGTCTGCACCCCACATTCTTTACTTGTAGGAGTGGAGGACTCAGTCCTTCTCCAAAAATCCTACCTGTTTTGTTTTTTTTTTACCACTGGCCACACTGTGAGAGTCTTATGAAATATATCTTTTTTTTCAAACCTTTCCTTCAGAGCATTCCTCCATGCTAGAGTAAACCTTTACATTTCATTCTTTCTCTTCTTCATTTCCCCCTGTCTTTTAATTGATCCTATTGGAATATCTTGCTAAGGCTTAACACTATAACCTACACTCATTCTTTTTCTTGAGACAAAAACTTAGCAATGCTTTGCCTGGATCAGTAGATAAATAAATACAATTATGCTGTATGGATATGTAATGAGTATATGTGTGGACAATTCTCTGTATTTATTGTCTTCAAAAGTAGTACTACATACTTAAAAATTCTGGTTATTACAGATATCTGTATATAAGGAAGAAAGCATCAGTGAAATTCCTTACATTACTTAATAGTACATAAGGGTCAGTATATATTGCCATGCAATCCTGACAGATACATTAGACATCAACCTCTTTCCCTAGTCTCACTGTACAAATTATTTTTATAGTCCATGAAGTTAGCCTTCCCTAGTCACACTGTATGATTTATTTTTAAATTCCATGAAATTAGCCTTCCCTAGTTTGTCTGAACAACTACTTTTTAATTCCATGAAGATAATCAGTACACCTGGCAAGATATTCCCCAGGATTCACGAAGCCTCCGTGTAAGAGTTATAACTCTTACACGGAGGCTGCAGTTAAACGGAGTGATGTCAGCATGCTCTGCATATTCATGAGAGCATGCTGAATCACACCTAAGTCGAACACGGTCCGTGTAAGACAGTAGGGGGCGTGTCCGTAAGCTGAGCCCTGCAAGCGGACACGCCCCCAGAAGTGTAAAAGTGCCCAAAGTAGACACCCACAACAGAGTCCACGGAAATGTGAATAAACACAACACAACACATGCCCCTACAGACTATTAAACATAAAACAATCTAAATGAACATGTCATATTTTTTTTAAATTGTAAAGATGTTTAACCGTGAGTGCGCTCGTTTGCGCGGGCGTGCCCGTAGCGCAGCTACAGTTAGCAGTCAATGGGAAAGCATATAAGAACTAAATATGCAAAATAAGCCAGGAAGCAATAGCACAGCAGTAGAGATGCCGGCTGCAGAGCAGGCATTCATGGTTCGAGCCCCCACAACACAAAATTTTTTTTTTTTGCAAAATAAGCAGGAAACAAGTCCCTGACACATATGTACACATAAAACCAGAATATATGTAAAATGCAATGAAATATCCCATTTATATTGAATAAATGTGAGCTAAGAAATGAATATAAACTGCCAGATGTGCCCATAGCTGAGCTACAGTACAACAGAGTGAGTGTATGTGCCCGTACATAAGCATTGGTCCAACTGGTGCAAACTGAGTGCCCGTAGCTGAGCAGTGGTTTACCATGCTAAATATATGTGCTCCTAACTGAGCTGAGCGGAATATGCGTGCCGATAGCCAAATGAGGCTTAAACCAGCTTACCCCATTTGCGGCGGAGCTGCGCACCGCAAACAAGCTAACCGACGGGCAACGGTGAGCAAGCCGTATCAAAACTGCCTTTACACAGACACACCCCTCAACATGTCTAGACAGTCATGAAAAATAAAATGCAGAGGACAGGATCGAACCCAGGATACTATACGCCATAGTCAAGATACAGAACCACTAAGCCATGACAGCAGTATCTAGAAATGCAATAGGGACAGTCACACCCCCTCCGGGCCCTGTACCGGGGGAAGGGGGATCTCCCCCCTTGAAATTTTCGGGGAACCATACCCCCCTTCCCACGGGGTGGGGAATTGGGCCCTTGTTACCCCCAGCCACACAGGGGGAAAACTAAAGGCATCCCCCCCAGCCCCCCCCGGGATGAAAAAAGTGGAACGCCAGGGGGGGGGAATATTCCACGGGCCATTGGGGGTATGGCCTGGAATCCAAATGCCCGAATTTGTCCCCCCACACTGTCTAACCGTGGCTTTTTTCTTGTTTTTAACCTCCCCAAACCCCCCAGTGTAAAACCCCTTCATAATAATTTGAAAAAAAAAAAAAGGGGCATTGTACCCAAAAAAATTATAAAGTCCCCATTGAAATGTTAGGGAATGGAACCATCAACCAAATTTCTGTAAAAATTTTATTGGCCAATTAGGGGGAATTTAAATGTAAAAAATTAAACTTTCCACTGTTGCCTAAAAATGGGATTGGGACCTCACCCTTGAACCCCCCAAGTTTTTTCCCTCATTTCCCTTTTGGACCCCTTTTACCACTTTCCTGTTTTTTTTTTCTTTCGGGGGTGTCAGAAAAAATTTTTAAGGGTTTGAATCAGGTGCCTTTGGGGATAACCCCGGGATGGACTCCGAAAAAGTAAATTTAAAACCTTTTAAAAGTGCCAGCCCTTTTTACATCCACTGTTCAAAAAAAAAAAACCTTGTGATCCCAACCCGGGATTAAATTGCCCCCCTTTGATATTTTAAAAAAAACATTTGCTAAATAAAATATATTAACGTGGAAGAATGAAAAGGGTATTTGTTAAAAAAAACAACTTTAAATAAAAACAAAACGGTTTTCCAAAAATTGTAAAAAAAACACCATGCTGTTAACATTAAATAAACCTACCCCTTGCGACAAACTCTACACAGGTAAGCACCCCATCCCCAAACCCTTCAAACCACCACCAAAAAAAAAATATGTACGGAAAACCGGGAACTTTAAAATAAAGTTCCTCAGCAAAAAAAATAACAGGGCTCATTTTGGGGTTTTTGGGGGGTTCATCAACTTGAAGTTTGAATTTCTGACACCCAGACTATTGAAAAAAGGGTTGATAGTATTGAAAATTATACAAAAGGGGGGGAAAATAAACAAATGATAAACCACCAATTTAATAATTAAAACCAAAATAGAACATAATGCAAGGGAGCCCCAAACCCCCTTTGGAAATGACAAACATGGCAAAAGGGTGTAAACACAAAAATTGGGATCGAAAGATTACCATGTGGAAAAAAGTGTAAAAAACAATCTATGTCCCAAGTAAATGAGAACCGAAAAGGGGAACCCCATGAATGCCCTTCCCATGGGGCAAAACGAGAATGAAAGGGGGGCCTGTAGAAAATAAATATAAAAGTAAGACCCAGGGCCAACCACACTGCAGCAAAACCCCCTGAATATAGAACTTTCCCAAAGGGGAATTTACGGGAAAAAAAAGCAAAGCAGCCCAAGTCAAGAATAGCGGAAACAAATGCAAAGGGGCAACTATTAATTTTTAGCAAAAGGCAAAAAAAGGGAAAGAAAAAACACACACACACTTAAAAAAGAATTTTTTTGGAGGCATAAAAGAGAAGGAAACGGGAAAAAGGGAGGAAGAACACAACACCCCTAAATATGAGGAGTAAAATTTACATCACAGTTGTACAGAAACCCTGGGAAATTTAAAAGGGGATCTCACACACCTTATTATAGAGTTCAAATACATAGAACTGCAACAGAAAAACTGGTCTGCTTACAAAGGGCAAACAATTTCAACCTGGGGGCATTCGAACCACAAAAGATTGACCCCAGTCCCCCCTTTTTTTCATTGCACCCTGGAAAGGAGAGCAACAGGCAAGAGAAAAAAAGAGAAAAAAAACTAAATTCAGCAGAAATAATTTTAAAACCACCCTGAAAGGAAACTGGGAAGGGACAGGGGACAGAGAAAGGCAGAGAAAGCATTGGCAAACAATAATGTAAAGAAACTAAAAAGGGTGACAACTGGAATAAGGCAGGCGACCAAGAAGAAGATGTGAAACGGGGAAATAAAGAAAATATAAGGTGTACATACTTTGATTAAGTCATTGCCTATCAATTTGTTTGATTGTAGGGAGGCCATGAAAAATTTAGGTTACACATTTTTTTAAGATTTTTTAAAAAGGGGGGGAAAATTTTTAATGTTCAACATATGGATATGTATGTATGTCAACATATGTATATGTATATATATATATATATATATATATATATATATATATATATATGTATATATATATATATATATATATATATATATATATATATATATATATATATATATATATATATATATATATATGATATGCATATATGTATACATACATAGAGAGAGAGATGTAGGAATACATAGACAGATGTCGATAGAATATTGTACCAACATATCTATGTAATGCACACATGCAGATATAGATATATGTAGATACATATACATAGACAGACTGATCTGACTACCTACAGGTATGATTATATATGATGACCTGCAACACAGCCTGTCCCACCCCCTCTGTCACTCACACCCCCTCTCTGCCCTCCACATCTATAGCAATATATGTACATCAATATATATATATGTGTATATGTATACGGACATATATATATATATATATATATATATATATATATATATATATATATATATATATACATATAGATATATCTATATACATATATATATATATATAGAGAGAGAGAGAGAGAGATGTATATAAAGTCTGAGTGAGGCACATGTGTACAGATGTATTGCAACAGGTGCCTGGTGACAAAGGCATGGAGTGAACACCAGTGTCAAATCCGGAGTATCATACCACATTCCAGATCACCTACACCAGTAACCACCAGATATGTGATTGGCCACCCACCACTGCATGTGTCAGGGGTGAGCAGGGTCAGACAATCTGTACAATAGTGGCCCCAATGATAGTCACAGTGGCACACTATCCCTGGAATACCTGCACATGGTATGTGTCCGCAGACATGGTGAGTCAGGTATGGACATGTAGGTCGGTGTACCCCCCACACCACATAATGGATGCCATGGTATGGACCTCACATGACAGCAACAGATATGGAGAAGGACACAGTGACATGTACAACACTGTGACAATGCACTCAAACACATTACCAATGCACAGTGACTGAAAACACCACAAAGTACACATATGCTACCCACATAGAGGTTACCACTCCCAGATTTACATATGGAGGTCACACCCATGACAGATGTCCAACAACCATAGTAACACCTCCCACCATCCACAACCTAAATGTCTGCTGTGTGTCGTCCGTGCCACTGCAATAGTGTGCACATGTGCAGGTAAGAGTTCCTTCTCACAGATAAGACACACCCTGCAATAAACCACACAGTGTTAAGAAGCAAGACTCCCCATGAGTACATGTCACACATACCCCTGCTGAATGTTAGTCAGATAGGTAATATGCCATATGAGTCACCCCGTGTAACTGTGTGATGGCAGCAGGTACCATCACACCACATGTGTCACAATGGTCAGGGTAGCAGAACAGTACGCTGCTGTAGACACAGGGGCAATAGCATATTGTATAGTATTGTATTGTAATGTAATGTATTGTGTTGTATTGTATTGGTATGGTGAGGTGCCTCCTTCATGGAGTGGAACCACTGCTGCTGTTTGCCAGTGTACAGGTACATATCCTGTAGTCAGGCTAGTGTTACATAGCACTTCTATATGTGTGTTTAGCTCCTGTCAGAGGTTATGTAGCATGCAACTGGGGATACCATCAGGTCCCATCCATGTTGTGTATTCTGCTGTCCTGCAGGTGTCTCTCACCTGGACATCTGTGATGACGGGGAGGTTACAGTCAGCTGGGATAACTATGCCTTATTACAGGGGAGAGGGTGGGGTGACACCTGCACTGAACCTGTCCACCACAATGTTGTCGATATCTGTGGTGTCAGTAAAATATGTGTTGTGTACTACCTATGGGCATAGAGGATGGCTCCTGACCAGGTTGCTAACATAACTGAAGAAGGCCTCCTGGTCATCTGTAGTGTCACTCTTGATTTCCCTCTCAACGTTGCCCATGTAGTCAGTATGATGGGAAATAGATCCTTACCAGTGCTGCTCAGACATGCCCTCCCTTCAGTGAATGATGCTCTGTCTTGCAGTAGCTTCCATCTTCTGTAATACAATCTGTCTATGGCTGGGATCCACCAGACAGGATGCTGTCCCTTTGTGGAGAGTGTCTTGGTCATATATGGGATTGCATGATCCATGCATTCTTGGAGATGTCTGTAGAAAGCAATTGTGTAGGGGTCAGCATTGTGGGTTGTATCTGCCACTGGCCCAGTGGGCTGTAAGGATACCATATCACTGTTACAAAGTGTAAAGTTTGTATCTGTAATGTTATGCACTATAGTCATCTGTGCTGGTGGTGGAGGTGGGATATGTATATCCAGGGCAATCAGTGTGTGGTCAGCCCACAGTAGTTGCCGATGTAGGCCATACAGTACCTAGATACAAACCCCCAGAGTGAGGAGGTGCTTCTGACCTGAATCGGTGTTCTGACTGCTGATGTTTGGTAGTATGTCGTATGGAGTCTGCCAGGTACTGTTGCACAGTTGCTGGCCGAGCACTGATACCTGGCCATCTACATGTGTATCCACCAATAGACAGACAGATGCTACATATGTGAGATATGTTGTATCATAACAGTCGAGTAGCATGTGTAGTATGTGTGCCAAAGTCTGCTGACATATATTGCTGATACCAGGTTATTTTCTTTCTCAGGTACATGTCCCACTCGCGGAACCCCACCTACTACACAGCTGAGGATGAGGAGATACACCAGAGCCTGGTGCGGGACTATGCAATACTCTTTTCCCGCACCAGCCAGAATCAGCAGGAGAGGGCTGCACTGTGGCAAGACCTTGTCCGTTGGGTAAATGATATAGGCACGCATAATAGGACATATGAGCAGGTACGACATCACTGCAGTGATTTAATCAGACATGTCCGTTAGCATGCGTCAGATATCCACAGGCAACAGGTCGCCACAGGTGGTGGGTGGCTACACATCCCCACTCAACAGACTGGAGGGACTACTCCTGAGTGTAGTGGCTCCAGTCCACCAGCAACAACAGCAGCAGACATGCATCATGATGGAGGCTGGAGCCACACAGCAGCAAGACAGTGAACGTGCAGATAATATGTCATATGTATAGTTGACTGTTGTGTACACTGGTAGTTAATGCATGTGTGAGGTGTGTCCTTGGTTTGTAGCTGTCACCATAGTATTTAATGTGCAAGTGTGATATCCTCAATATTAGCTGCTGACCTGTGAAAGGCGACTGTTGTACTCCTGACCTGTATCATACTCAGTAACAATGGCACAGTTGTGCCCACTGACATTAGTTTCTTCATGTCTGCAGGACCCTCTGGTATAACTGCAATGCAGCCCATCCATGCTGGTGAGTGTGTATTAACAATTCCTGTAATAGTGTTGATAGTAATAGTACTATTTGGCCCACTTAGTAGTGCTCTTTGTATGCATGTAGGTGTGTCTGTGTCTGTGTGTTGATATCATGCATACTGAGTACTGTACAATTGTGTGAAACTGTGTGCATGTGTGCATATGTGCACCTGTGCATGTGTGCACCTGTACACCTGTGCATGTGTGCATGTGTGCATGTGTGCATGTGTGCATGTGTGCACACAGTGCAGGTGTGCACATGTGCACGCATGTGCATGTGTGCACGCAGTGCACGCGGTGCATGTGCATGTGTGCACCTGTGCAGGTGTGCATGTGTGCATGTGTGCATGTGTGCATGTGTGCACCTGTGCAGGTGTGCATGTGTGCATGTGTGCATGTGTGCACCTGTGCATGTGTGCAGGTGAGCATGTGTGCACCTGTGCATGTGTGCATCGCTGGTAATGTGTAGACATTGTAAACTGTGTTTCCTGTTTCCTTCCCACAGGTTCTGTTGCTGCTCTGGTGTCATGTAGCAGGGAACCTGAGTCAGGTGCTGTGGGTACTGATAATGATGACATCGGTGTAATGGCACAGGAAGGTATGCCAGGGTCCACCATTGGTCAGCCGATTGACAGTACACAGCTGTCGACCCCATCAATGCGCACAGTTATCCTGCCAATACACCCCTTGTCACCACTGTCCCTAGGTGATGGACAGCATACAGTGGGCATTGACCAGGATAATGTGGTATCTGTGGCACATGCCTCCCCACACAGCAGCCATGGGCATGGCCCAGAGATGGTACCACACAGACAGATGTCCAGGGGTTCTCGTGGGAGCATCCATGGGCGTACTGCCCCTGTCAGACATGCCCACAGAGGTCTTACAACCTCAGCTATGTTTCGGACTGTCATGCAGGCACAGTCACGTATGGAACGGTACACCAGACAGGGTCTGAGGGAGCTGGCAGCATGTCGCACAGCCATGACTGACAGTATGCGTGACATTGCGGCTGCCATCCGTGATTTCACCGATGTCATAGACAGATGTTGTGGGGACATATTAGACCGGTTCCACAACTACATGTCCATGAGCCAGGGTGATGGTGGGTGGTTGAGGCGTCGACGTGGCCGTATGCCAGCAACAGCAGCAGCTGGCAGTCGGTGCGGACAACAACAGGGCCCACGGCCGCCCCCGTAGTGCCAGCAGCAGCCCCAGCAATGCTGGGTCTGTGCTGTCATCAGACCTCCCCAGGAGACCACGTGCACGTGGCTCTGGCCAGGCCCGACAGGGATCTGTGTCCAGTCAACGAACACCTGCTTCTGATGACAGTACCCAGTCTGGGTTGGTACCGGATACGGTCCGTAGCACCCCTGCAAGGCACAGGTACCGTGTCCGTGGCCAGAGACACTGATCTGTATGACCTGGCAGGTACAGTCTGTGGCTGTCCACAAACACCAGTATATGGCAGCCATGAGGTGGAACTGTGTGCATCCATACACACATGCAAATTGACAACACCTAGGGCTACATACACGCCTGCACACTGCATCAACATTGCCCCACCTTCTACTGCTGTCCCTCACCAACACACATACACATACATGTCAATTGGTGGTATGGGTGGCTGACTCAGGCATACCAAGTTCACACCCTGTGCATATGATGAAACTGTGCCACCTCCTGCAATCTGTAACAACTGTGCAGGTACAGGTTAACATGTTGCTGATGCACAGGGTGACCACATAGATGTGTAATAATAGTATCATGTTGTTAACAGTACTGTGTGCTGAATTAATTGTGGGTATATCACAGCATGCCTGATGCAGTAAGTGTGTGATTGTCATGTCCTGTTGTCTACACCCATGGTAAGTATCATAGTGTATCATCTGCACATGTTGGCATACTGGTGGTAATGATGTCAACAGAAGGCTACATACATAGGTAGCACAGGGATAGGGTAATGAATGTAGTAATACACAATGATGGACATGTAAATTGCAAGTGGCATGTTGCCCACACTAGACTCTGCAATGCAGATGTTTGAGGATGTTGATATGTGTGCAGTACTACACGACTGGTACAGGACACACAGGAGCACCCTAGCACTGCATGCTCACATCTCATACCATGCTAGACAGCCCCAACACACATAACTAACTGTCACAGGAGGGAGAGTCCCCATTATGTCAGGGATACTGTGGTGGCAGGCCAGGGAGCATACATCCTACTAGGTATGGAACCACTGAGTGAAGGCTCAGTGTCTGTTATTTGACATGTGTATTATTGCAGGTATGAGCACATGGGTTTCTATCCAGTTATTGTACATCCTGACAGTACATGCATGTTCTGTACACTTGTGTGCACTGAGACTGGACGCTAGCCATCTGACCCGTGTATTTCCATGTACATGTGCATAGTGCCTGCATATTTGCAGTGTTACCTACTGGAACTGGTACAGCTTGTGTGTTGTACAATGGACTACATGGAGCCCTGTTTACTGTATCTTTGTTTGCATGCATGTTTGCTTGCAATTACCCTGGAATACTGATCACACCTGCAATGCATACTTATAGAGCTTCTGTGGACTCCTAGTGCCATCTGCATAGCCTACTATATGTATGTCCATGTCCCACTTGACAGGTTGTCACTGTTTGTCCTGTTCACATGTACATTGCCTGTGACACAGTGCATATGACCTGCCTGGCATGTGTCCACGTGAGCAGTCATATATGCTACTGCTAACTAATCACAGGCACTACACCTTCACACATTCATCTTCTGTTGAACTATCTGCTTTGCTAGGGACAGCCTGCACCTGTCACCCCTGGCCTTTCAGATATTGGCAAAGGCTCTTGCTACCCCCATAGTGCCTACGTTAGGCAGGGCTCAAATGACAAACCCACCTTCATAGGTATCACAAGGGATAAGACACTAAGAGCAATGCTACCCAACGCCAGATGTCTAAACCTCCAGATGCATGCACCCAAAACACTCCTTGGCATGGAAAACATCGATATCTGTGCAGTAACAGATGCCTGGTTCAGGGCTACTGAGAGCACACCAGCACTACCGGGTGTAACCCGGTTGATTTCTTTGATACAGTCACCAAGGCCATTGCCGAGGGGAAGGTGGTTCACACAGGCTACCTGGACCTTGCAAACGCCGCAACAATACCCCACTTGGGCATTCTAGGGAAGCTCACCAGCTTAAATATAAGCCCCTATGTCACTAGATGGATTGCACAGTGGCTCAAGAACAGAACCCACATGGTTAGCATTGCTGGAACCATGCCAGACCCCATAACAGTTACGGGTTGTGTCCCACAAGGCTCAGTCCTGGGACCCTCTTGTTTGGTATATATTTATTGGAGGTACAGGCCAACACGGATGGACTGTGGCTGTCCAAATATGCAGATGACTGCAAACTGGCCACCATAATCGACTCTCCAGCTGACACAAGCATCTTCCAAAGGGGCATCATAGCAACAGACAACTTGTGCCAGAGCCATGGCCGTCTGCTGAACAGTGTTTAGAAGGGGAATGTGCATCCTGTAGTCTGTTCACCTAGTTGCCAAAAGGGACATTGTCCTCACACACACTAACCCCCCTCAGCCAAAAACACACACTTGCCAATTGCAGGATTCAAACCCCTATCTGACTGTTATGACACTTGAGATGGACACATTAGCAGAGCATGCTATTTGCATTATTGGGGGGGTTTCTTTTCCCCTGCTATATTTATAGAGTGCTGACATCATCAGTGTTTAGAAAAGGGAATGGGCATCCTGTAGTCTGTTCACCCAGTTGCCAAAAGGGACATTTCCCTCACACACTAACCCCCCTCAGACAAACACACACACTTGCCATTCACAGGATTCAAACCCCTACCTAACTATGTTATGACATTTGAGACGGACGCATTAGCAGAGAGCGCTATTTGCATTACTGGGAGGTTTCTTTTCTCCTGCTGTACTTATAGGGTGCTGACATCATCGGTGTTTAGAAAGGGAATGTGCATCCTGTAGTGTCTTACCCTATTTGCCAAAAGGGACATTTCCCTCACACACACTAACCCCCCTCAGACAAACACACACACTTGTCATTCGCAGGATTCAAACCCCTACCTAACTATGTTATGACACTTGAGACGGATGCATTAGCAGAGCGCGCTATTTGCATTACTGGAAGGTTTCGTTTCTCCTGCTGTACTTATAGGGTGCTGACATCATCGGTGTTTAGAAAGGGAATGTGCATCCTGTAGTGTCTTATCCTATTTGCCAAAAGGGATATTTCCCTCACACACACACTAACCCCCCTCAGACAAACACACACACTTGCCATTCACAGGATTCAAACCCCTACCTAACTATGGTTATGACACTTGAGATGGACGCATTAGCGGAGCGCGCTATTCGCATTACTGGGAGGTTTCTTTTCTCCTGCTGTACTTATAGGGTGCTGACATCATCGGTGTTTAGAAAGGGAATGTGCATCCTGTAGTGTCTTATCCTATTTGCCAAAAGGGACATTTCCCTTACACAGGCTTACACACACACCAACCCCATTCACACACACACACTGAGCATTTGCAGGAATTGAAACCCCTACCTAACTATGTTATGACACTTGAGACAGACGCATTAGCGGAGCTCGCTATTCGGATTACTTGGAAGTTTATTTTCTCCTGCTGTACTTATAGGGTGCTGACATCATCTGTGTTTAGAAAGGGGAATATGCATCCTGTGGGGAGGCAGACACCAAGCACACTATGGCTAAGCTGTCATTCCCTAGGGCAAACAGCCTAGTGTTGACCTCTACACCATTATGTTTAATTGTCAAATGCACATTATTTGTTGCTGATAGACTGTTTGCATATCTTTATTGCCATAGCATTCCCTGTTTGTATGAACAACTTCTGCATCTGTGGAAGATGTTTGCATATGGGAGGGATCCACTATATCACGTATGTCTCTGTAGTCATTTAACTGTGTGCACTGGGCAGACTGCTGTAATGTGGTTGGTTCCTGGCATAACACATAACAATACCAGATATGTGTGTCCAACTGCTAAACCGAGATTTGGCCTAAGTGTGTGAGCATGCCCAGTTCAGCCTTCCCATGGCATGTTGTCAAAGTGTGTGAGCATGCCCAGTGTGAGCATTCCATATGTTGGACTCTGCAGCCCACCACATTTGTGGATGTGTGTGAACTTCAACAACTATCACCCGCTTATGGTTGTGGGTTGTGTGTCATGTTGTGTAGTTACTGTACAACTGCTTTGTGTGTGAACACAACAGGATTATACTGTGCCTGCAGTGTTTGCATGGGATACTTTGCATACAGTTGTCAACATCCTTTCACACTGACCTAACACTGTAGTACTGTATAGTGTACTGGTAGTACTTTGACTGTGGTGGACAGTATCCTGGGCTTTACTGCTATCACTGCTTTACATTTCGATAGTGGGCACAACAGCCTGGTTGGGGCCAGTTGTGTACATCTGACCATGTTGCATTCTGTTCAGATATGAACTACTTACACCAGGCTTGTCCAATATTGTTAGTGTATTCCACAACATAGGTGTACAATTGCAAACACTAGCGATGTGCCCTAGTCCATGTCTAATGCAAGTTGGAGAGTGTGTTTGTCCTTCAACACACATTGTAAGAGGAGTTTGCCATGACATATGTCATGGTTAGTATACTGTGCCTCTGTCTACCTGTGACATGACAGTGATACCCAGGATAAACCTACCATCTCCCGTCCACCCATCAGGATTCCTATTGAGGAAGATTGATAAGTGACTCTATGGGTAGCCTGTGCTGAGGGTTCACTCATGGGTGGGAGTGGCTTCTGTGTTATGGATCACACAGTACAGCTTGTCCTATGTAAGTCAGTGCTGGGGTTCAGGTCTCTCATGTGCATAGCTCACTGCCATTCAGATTGTACAAGGTGCAGCATGTTTATTGATGCCAGCAACACAGGCAACACATGGCATCTGTGCAGGCTGTTTGATACTCCTAATGAGGTACTGTTGGGGACTTTACAGTTGATGGAGGTGTCTGCTGAGGTACATCCCACAGGGGCTATTGTAGTCGATTGTACCACTGATGCAGGATGACTGCAGAGCCACAATGACCTCTCTTTATGTAGATCTGACAGCCTTCATGATTAGGTGGGTATATGGTATGTTTCTGTAAACACTACAGCACATGTTTGTCCAATGCAGGATATCTATCACCCTGTGTCCCCAGGTCTCTCATTACATGTTAACTACATAATGGGTTAACACCTATGTGGTAATTGGTAGGCACTTACTGTATATCCACGGGGGTTGACTATACACGTTTCTGCACTTAGCTTGCTGACATGGCTATGGCACCAGTTGTCTGTTTCTATGTGGCCCTTTTGGGATGCATGTGTCAGCTGGTGGATCATATGTGGTGAGCAGTTTGTAGTCCTCTGCAAAAATGTTAGGACACAGTCCTTCCATGTTTGCCTGTACCTATGGGACATATATACCAGACTAGGGAGATACCAGGACAAAGCCTTGTGGGATGCCAGTTATATCTGGTTTGTAGTCTGACATGGCTGAAGCATGTCTGACCATGTCTGTTCTGTCCTTGGTCTGGTTTGCAACCCTCTACTGACATGTGGGTTTATATTTAAGCTGGTGAGCCTATCTATACTGAACATGTAGGGTATTGTATAGAAGCCTTTGCAAGGTCCAGATACACTGTGTGGAGCACATTGCCCTCATCAATGACCTTAATGACTGTTTCAATTGAGTCAAACATGGTTAGGGGCAGGATCTGCACTTGAGAAGGCCACACTGGGTTGGGTCCGGTGTCAGTAGGTCCCCAACATCCTTATGTCTGTGGTACATGCTGATCCTTTCCATAGCTGTGCAAACTGAGCTTCTCAGGATTCTGGGGTAGTACTGTTCAGTATCCATTCAGGCAACACCTTTGTTGTGAAGGACCACTGTTGTTGTACACTGCTCTTTGGGTACATATTCTGTGGTAAGGCTGACATTGAGCAGTAGTGTGGTTTGGCATTCCATTCATCTTAGAGTCCATGTTGCACTAAGCCCAGGACACCATCTCATACCATTGCTGCTGTGTGTTTTGCTTTGGAGATGTTGTCTGTTACCTCAGCATCTGCAATGTCAGGGGGCCAGCAGTCTGCTGGGATAGATATTCTGCATTCGTGGGGGTGGGGGGGTTTGCACTGCACCTGTCAGGATGTATGTTGGCAATATGTGTGTGTGTTTGTGGTATTTGTGTGATTCAGGGCATATCTGTGAATTCCCAACATGGCTCCTACCATCAGTTGTGTAAGCCTTGGGATTATCCTTAGTGTCCTGTACAATTTGTATCTACATAGGTTCATAGGTTCATACTAGGCTATCCACCCTGGGCATTTGTTAGCCTAGCCAGAGTGTGTGTGGCTTTTAGCCTAGCCAGAGTGTGTGTGGCTTTTGAGACCCCTTGCTATGTGGATATTATGGTCATTTATGATTTGCTTTGCTGTGCCTCTGTCTGGACATGACACAGTGAAGACCCCCACTGTAACTCTACAATCATCCATCCACTTGGCAAGATTCCTGTTGAACAGTGTCAGTGAGGGGCTCTGCCTAACATGGAGTGGGATTCTGGTCCAGGGTGTGGGGAGCCTCTGGATTATGTATCTGTCCAACCGGCACATCCTATTTCATTATTTGTTGAGGTTGACATCTCTCACTCTCGCAGCTCCAATGGATATGTGTTTTCTGGGGTGGAGCATGTCCATTACTCCTGTGTTGGGCATGGCCTCCTACAACAGGCATGCAATGCCTCTGTGTGGGCAGTATGTGACTGGATTCAGCTGGGGTGTCTACAGCCAGGCAGCATATGACATATATTTGAGACACTTTATCCTCTTGGTGAGGTACCTTTGAGGTCTTTCTAACTGCTGCAGGTGTCAGGTAAGGTAGATCCCATATGAGGCATTGTACTAGATTATGGGTGTGATTAGAGAAAA
The DNA here is from genome assembly GCF_019279795.1 of Protopterus annectens. Classification (NCBI taxonomy): domain Eukaryota; kingdom Metazoa; phylum Chordata; order Ceratodontiformes; family Protopteridae; genus Protopterus; species Protopterus annectens. Next base: position 1,501,311,795 of record NC_056735.1, read on the forward strand.
GTATAGGGGCACAATGACCTCTGTTGCCGTAGATGTGACTCCTTTCCTGATACGGTGTCAAATGTAGACAGTCTTCCTAGCCACATTGGCAATGTGGGTGTCACATAACAGGTTACTGTCCACTTGTGTCCCTAGGTCCCTGGTTACTCCTTCCATACATAATGGTTTACCACCTATGTGGTAATTCGTGGTACCTTGTTTGGTATTTGGTGGGACATTCATATTGTCCAGTGTCTTCAGGACGGTTGGGGGGGGGGTTATTGTGTGTGAGAGTGCGGTCTGTAGCATGCTACAGACTGCACAGCAGTCTTGCCTACAGTTAGTTGCACATGGGTGAACTCCACTGCCTTGTGCATTGTCAGTTACCTGGATGTATGGGTGTCTGTGCTGCCTATGGATACTCACCCTCCTTTTATGTTTTGTTCCAGGTTTTGGGGCCATGACACATGGTACGTGGTATAACCTGGTAGTGCTGGTGTGCTGTCAGGAGCCTTGCAGCAGGTTTCTGTCACTGCACAGACATCGATGTTCTCTATTCTGGGGATGGCCTCGAGCATGCATATTGGGGTGTACACATCTGGCATTGGTCAGCATTTCCCTTATGTTTCTTCCCACTTATGTTTTCTAGGGTGGTGGGTCAGTCTTTTCAGCCTTGCCTACAAAAGGCTCTATGGAGGTGGCAAAGGCCTTATCCAATATTCAGACGCCCAGGGGTAACAGGTGCAGGCCATCCCAAGGACAGCTGTGTGGCTTGTCAAGCATGACATCCCAAGCAGACAGACATTGGATCCCCTTGGAATGACACCAGTAAGTGTGCTACTTGCTATGACTGATCATTCCGTGTTTGTACTGTGGCATTATTCTTGGTAAGGGTAGGATGCTGCGAACGGTGAGTGTTATACCGGCCTGGACTACATAATCGGATAGCTCATCTGTGTCTCTTTACATGTAGTCTAGGGCAGTACATCTCAGGTCATTCACACCAGCATGGACTATGACTGCATCATATTTCTACTTGCTTTGGAGTGACCTACATATTTCTGTTATGTGGCATATTGTGGCAGCCTACAGGCAGCTTATTGTACCCTTTCCCTTGATCAGTCTGGTGTGCGGGACAGCAGTGTGTCTGACTATGGAGTCACCTATTACAACTGTATCAGGCATGTTGTTTCTCCTTCTGGCCTGTGACTGTTTGGCACACCAGCTTTGTGTGCTATGTGTTGCATGTGCTATGTTTGGAGGCTGTTTCATTGGGTGTCTGCTTTAGAGGCCTCTGTTGGTGTGCTGTGTTTGTGATTTCTGCCTCCGGGAATGTATTTCTGTGTTTATGTGTTTGGTTTGCAGTTGTGATAGGTCTATGTGGGTATGTGTTTGTGGTGTGTGTGGTTACCTTCTCCTACTGACTTGTTTTGGGAGTACTGAGTTGAGGGAGCTCAGCCTCCAGTTTGGATGGATGGTTGCATCTCTCACATATATTTGTATTTCTTGGGTGGAGTTGGGGGTTGTCTGTGTACTTGGGGCAGGTGTAACATTGCCTCAGGATTCACAGATTCCACTTGTTGTGGCTGGCCTTAGTGGATTGCATGTGTGGACAGATTTTATTGCCATACTACTGATCAGTAATTACTTCATTGTTCATGTTTGCTCTATCATGTAGTAGCTTCCTCATTCTCTTGCATGTTTTGGTTATGGCTGGTGTCCACCATGCCAGATTTAGGCACTGTGTCTTGTTTTAATTTAGGACTGCATAATCCAAGCATTCCTGGCAGTGTTCATGGAATGGCTGTATTACAGGTTCTGAGGTGTGGCCCATATTTTGCACCTGCACGGACCTTTAATGGATTCCACATCAGTTTGGAGGTGTGCAAATATTGCTTAGCACATGTTTTCCACTGTGGTTTTCTGGCCAAGGACTGTGGTCAGGATTTGTATATCCAGTGTGATTACTATATGGTCTGGTTTTACCAGTGAGCAATACACTTCTCATCTTGACATCCCGTACCCATGTTGCTGATTATCACATCCAGCATGCTTACCCTCTTGTGGGGTGGTACGTTGTTCCTGGGGCTTTAGGTTTGTGGATTCGATGAACTTTTGTCCTACACTGTTGCAGCTGGTATAATGCTCCCAGTCTATATGTCTGGGTATTTGCAGTCGCCCAATATAATGTGGTTTGGAGGACTTGATATATTCATGTATCCCAGCATAGGCCGGATGCAGTTCCTGGTGTTGGGCCAGTAGTCTGTAGCAGGCTATAAACTGGGGGGCAGTTTTAGCCACTGTTACTTGAGCATGGCTAGTCCATGCTGCTTTTGTGGTGGTACCAACATGGGGTGTGGTTATCCTTGACAATTCTTGCTAGTCACCCTCCTTTTGTAGCTTGTTCCAAGTTTTGAGGCTGTACAGCACAGTATGAGGTGTAACCTGGTAGTGTTAGGGTGCTGTTGTGAGCCTTGACTCAGTTTTCTGTTACAGCACAGTTATCAACATTCTCCATACTGGGTGAGCTTAGACTGCATGCATCTTGCTGTTTCAACTTATCCCTTATCTTATTCTTATCCCTTCTGGTACCTATGGAGATAGGTTTGTGTTTTGAGCCTTACCTATTCTGGGCACACTGTGCGTGACAACAGCCTTTGCCAGTATCCATATGGCCTGCACTGATAGGTGCACGCCAGTCCTAGCAGGTGGTGCATCATGTCATGCTCAGCATGTCATCCCAGACTGGCACACATTGGGTCCCCTTTGAGTAACTGCGATACTTCAGTCAATTGTTGCACTTGATCATCTCGTTGTCATGTTGTGGCATGCTGCTTGTTGAGGGTAGGATGTTAGTCAGGGTCCTCAGGTGTGCATATGGTACTTGGTGTTACATTACTTAACACATAGCATTCATGCCTCAGGTGGTGCTGCAGGGCTGCCTCTGTCGGATGCGCATATTACACTTCCCTGTACATGTTTGAGAGCAGGTTGTCACATTAGGCATCCCTGTTACTATATGAGTGAGTCAGAGAGGGGTATCATTCCCAAGGTTCCTACTGAGCCAATGTATGTGCTATGCGTTGCCTCTTTGCCAAGGCCAGGGCATACTGGGCATGCCTCCTTCTGCCTACTGGGGCAGGCTCAGGTTGTTCCTCCTCCGAGTCACGCTGTGCCTGTGGTGGCCTTGGCAATGGTGGGGGGCTGTTTGGCCCAGCCCTATGCTGGTCCTGCTGCAGCTGTTTTCGCAAGATCATATTATGTAGCATAGCACATACCATGACAATTTGGGTACATGTAGTTGGTGTGTACTGCAAGGCTCCACCAGATGTGTCCAGACACCGGAACCGTGACTTGAGCAGCCCAAACACACGCTCTATTACATTACGTGTTTGTGCGTGTGCCTCATTATGGCGTTCCTGTTCAGGTGTGTGTGCGCTTCTGATGGGTGTCATCAGCCACGGCTCCAGTGCATACCCTGCATCCCCCACTAGGTGTCCGTGCGGGATGTCCCCATTGGCAAATGTCTGGTACAGCTGCGTCAAATGCCAGATGTGGGAATCATGGTAGCTCCCAGGACAGCCAGCACACACATTCATTATTATGCCCTGGGCATCACACACAACCTGGCAGTTGATGGAGGGGAAGCCCTTGCGGTTGATGTATGCCCTAGCCCACTCACCGGCTGGTGCTTTGATGCGTATGTGTGTGCAGTCTATTGCACCCACTACCTCAGGGTATTCCGCTATTTGCTGGAAGAGACGCATGTTGCTGGCCAATACCTCACGGGCATTGGGGAAGTATACATGATCACCAACATGTGCTGACATGGCATCCAGGAACTGGTGCAGTACCCTGGAAGCTGATGCCTGTGATATACCCATCATATCGCCAGTTGGTCTCTGGAAGGTACCTGTTGCTAGTATTCTTAGGCCAACACATACCTTGGTTTCCACTGGGATGGGTTCCCTTCTGTTGGTTCCGTGTGTGAGGCGTGGCCTGCACAGCTCCACTATTTGCTGCAGGAGGTCACTGTCCACTCTATAGCGCTCTACTATCTCCAGCTCATGTAACCCATGGTAGGTGACCGTGGGCCTGTACACTCTTCTCCGTCTCCTCACTGTGGGTTGTCTGGCACCATCTGCATTGTCACCACCCTCAGCAAGTCACCTATGTCTCATTATGACAGCTATGGCAGCCCCTAACATTTCTGCTCTGAGTTCAGCTTTTTCAGTTTTCACTTCTGATAACTTAACTCCTGTCTTGCAGTGTCTCTTGAGAGAAACATTCTGCACTGCTGTTTGCAGAGTTTTAAGTGCTGGGCTGGCCTAGTATTCTGCCTGTGTAATTGCCTGCATCTAATTGTTTTCACCTGCTAGCTCCAGCAGTATTCCCTGCTAACTTCCTACTACATCTGTTGCTTCCTTTTTCCTTTCTGTTTCCTCAGGGTGGGGCCATGTGCAAACCAGCAGAAATACGCTCACAGTGGCTTACACGCGCGCACACATACTTACACAGTTCAGAATCTGCTTATTTGGTTTTAAACGCGTGCACATACGCACACGGTGTTAAACATCTCCCAACACGCTCCCACATGCTGAGTCTGCCTTACACGCGCGCACACTGCCTTACACGCACGCACACTGCCTTACTCGCGCTTCGTGGCATGCACACGTGCGCATACACGTCCAGCAAGAAACTTTGGTGTAGGCAACAGTGTACACCTTCCATTTCTTGACTTTCTCATGTTTACTTAGTGGCACACCTCTTTCCTTGATATCTGTCTGACATCTGTCATGTAACTCTAACCTCCAATGAACTGCATCTCTTTCTACCATTCCCCCCTGTGATGTCACCTATCTCCTACTCTGTTCCTCCCCCGTATGTAACTCTTATACTACTCAGAATGTGCTCATTTGCTATGTGACAGTGGAATTCAGTATCCTTACACTCATTTGCATCAGATTGCCTACTAATGCTTAGTTACATCTTTTAGACTCAGCTTCCCCCCTTAGCAACCACTACACGGTGGCCATGTTGGTTTTGCTCTGCTGGTCCCTCCATTGACATTCCATGTATTGCATAAAACCTACATTTGTGGGTTTAAAACCTTCGTTTTTATGTTCTATGCAGCGCAGCCCGTTTGCGCGGGGCTGCGCTGGGTTTAAACATCGGCAATCACCGAAAAAAATATATATATTTTTAATATATTTGCATGGGGTCACCTTGCCAATGGCCACATATTTGGCCATTGGCATGCTGCCTATCACATATGCACCCTTTATTTGGAGCTGACATGGCTCCATTGCCGTGTTTGCAGAAACGTACTCAGTTGTCAACTGAGTACATTTCTGCAGCTAAAACGGCTCTTACATGAGCTGTTTTGGGCTTCCTGGATTGCTAATCAGCCTCATTTGCATGCTATTCGGCTGCAAGTGAGTTGATTAGCTTACCCACGCCCACTCCGTGTAAGAGCCGTTTTAGCTTGACTCTTACACGGACTTTGGGCTGTTCCTGGATCGCGAAGGCTGCATGGAGTCTTACACTACTCTTAGACTCCATGCAAGCCTTCGTGAATCCGGCCCATTATGTTTCTGATGCAACAGCACAGCACTTTTGGACATGCTTGATGAACAAGGCTGAATACAATTATCTGGAATAATTATTTTCCACCATAACTAGCAAACCTCATTCCTTAAACCTCCCTTTCTTTTAAATAATACCACTGCTCATGTCCAGATATAGCAGTTTGATGTGTAAATTAAATACTTCCAGATTTACTTTAGTAAAATTCATCCATCTGGCTTGTTCCTGGATGAATTTCTGTCCTTTGAGTCTTTTTGCTGTATATCTCAAATCTATTGACTGGGCCTTCTTGTACACATTCCATTGAAATCATTTCTAACTTAGGTCATGGATTTGTAGCACATAAGTCTGGTCATAATGAAAGGCTACATTACATGAATACCTGGACATTTGTATTTTGGCATTAAAATATCTCTAATCATAATTATAAATAGTTCCTTTTTGGCTGTCATGACTATCCCATTCCTGATGTATAAAATAAGGACAAAATGCCTTTAAAACTTTCTGGACATTTGATTCGGAACCGGATGCTACAGAGATAAAATCATGTCTCTACACCCTTTTCTATCAAATTTTCACTTTCTTGTATCTAAACCAGGAAGCATTCAACCTGAGCATACCTGGGTCCTTTCTTTTATGATCAATAAAGGCATAAATTCCCCACCAAACACTCTTTACAGAGATCCACACAAATAGAACTTAGAGTCAGCAACCAAATTATCTCACTTTGGGCTAATGTTCTGCCATTACATCTCACTGCTTCAAAGAAACTAACCTTTAACCCCCCCATACTCCCATGCATTCCCTTCACTCATATCATATTGTCCTGCTTATTTATTATTCTTTCACCACACACTAACCTTTTTTATGAAGTAATAGAAAAGACCTTATAAGACCACCTGCATGCACACTTGTGAACCTCTATGGAAACTATTTCTTTAGAGGGATCTGCTGCTTTTCCAGTCATAAAGAAGTTGAATCAAGAAGTACGACAGGTTGATACCTGAATCACTCATGGCTCTCAGTGCTGTGTGAAATAACTAGATCTGTCTAACCCTCTCCTGTAGCTCTAACAAACACTGGTTCTGAAGGCTTTGCTTTGGCTTGCATCTCACAGAGTTATAGCATACTGCACTTGGCAAGCAATTCTGTATCATTATTCCTGGGAATAGTTTGGTATCCTTTCCTTACATGGTCAGACCTACATTCCCCTAGCTACACTACTGACTACCACTTTGAAATTAACATATCACCCACATCAAGTATTTAACAGACTTATGATCTGATCATTGCAGAAACTCATTTAATGAGTCAGATAAAATCATAAAAGTGCCCAGGATAGCTGATACACTGCAATTAGTACTGATGCTATAAAATAATTTCTAAAATTGTTAGGCAATAGAACACAGTGGTTGTCTCTGGTCCAACTAAAGGGCCTAAACACCAGCCTTTCAGCATCTTCACAGCCACACAATGCATGTTAAAGTACAGTATTCCCTGTCACCTAAAATGCAAAACAAATCACTGCTAGATGTCCCTTTAACATCAAAGCAGTGTCACCTACACACAAAAGCCTGCTATTTTGTTGTGGTTGTGACCCACAAATTCTCTAAATTGCCTGCATAACTCCTTGTAGGAATTTCAGGTGCTGGGAGTCCACAATTCTTTATTTGACCAACCCACTTGCCTTAAGCAGTCTACAGTCACTCCTGGTTAGGTTATCATCACTAGCCAATTATCCTCTTGAGTCTGATTCTAAAACTTGTGCATCTGATAGTAGGACAACGTGGTAGCCACATTAACTATTCTTGAATAGTATCTTGCAGAAAAGATATAATATTTATAATCTATGTAACACTAATTGTCTCAAAACACCATACTAACACGAGCTCCAGAAAAGTAATGTCATCTCCAACTCCAGCCAGTATACCACTGCTTATGACTAGGGCCTAGCAATCAACTTCTCTCACAAATGACCACCATCACATTCCTGTACTAACTAATGTAGCTGTTTAGAGCTCTATGTCACTGTTTTCTGGCCTGCCTAATCCTGCATCACCTTCTTTTCAGTCCTAAGAACTTGCAGCTTGTCAATAAACAAAGGTGTCCTTAGATTCTGATTAAACATGTTGTGAAGCTGAACCACCTTACTGCATAACCCTTTTGCCTCCTCCTTGATTAGAAAATCATCCGAATCATGTACTGTCTTCCTTGGCTGATCAGCGAATTAACAAGGTCATTTGAAACTTATTTAAAATTTCCTCATATCACTGCCCACCCATGTGTGTAACTTTATGCTTAAAATATCTATTACAAAAATGAAAGCCTAGCAAGTACCAATCCAAAAGCTCTTTGCTTGTACCTATATCATATCTTTGCAAGACTATATGACTGGCACTGAGAAAACTGAATCGCCAGATGTTGAACCAGCTTATCCTTTGAAGCTGGCAGGATGAACAAAAGTGTTTTCTGCAAGGAACAAGCCACCCTGCACACCCAACACATACACAAGTGCTACATATTATATATACCGACTCTGACATCGTTCTACATTTGGGAAAGAGAAACCACTCGACCCCAGAAAACACTAGATTCAGGAGGAGAAGCCGGTTTGATATTCCAAGATTTGATCTTCTCAGTCTCGATCATATGGTCTTGCGATCATATGACATAGACCCGTATGCTTAAGGTGTGAAGCACTGCTTCTACGCCTAGCTCACTAAACAATGATTTCTACATCTCCTATCCCAATAATCATCCATTTTTCAACTGCCTCGGTTGCTATTTTAATAAATCCTGTAAAATACCTGAAGCATGAATCTTAGAAAACTTTGATAAGAGCAGAAGAAGGAAACGATAGAGGGTACATAAGAAGCAAAAGAGGGCAGCACTTGCAGCATCATCAGTATGGATTTGTCATGCTCCTTTCTCCTGGCTTTATATACATATTTGGGCTGCAAACTGGATATAACATTTTATCAGTATTTTATTTCTTCCATACTTTTCATTTATGCTTTTCTCTTTCTCTCTCTATCTGTTTCCATCTCTCTTTTTAAGTACACGATGAAAGCTTGATAATAACAGTTTCTAAAAGCTCAATGGTTCACATATTGCATTAGGCATCAAGTGTTCTGAGTTCCTCTTAGGAATTTATAAAGTGTCAATGCTAAGACAGCCAAACTATGAAAAACAGAATAAAAAATATCGAGTCATCTAATGATATAAAGATTGCTCCACGAGACATGAAAAATCATGATAAAAAAGACACGCCATCTTACACTACTGCTCATGTCCCAAATTATTCAGATTCAATTGGGCATTCATTAAACTAAACATTATAAACACAAAACCCACGTGTACAGTCCAACATCATGTGCAAGCAAACAATAATCCACCCCACACATACATACTGACAAATGCACTAACACAAATAACAGCTCACCACTGTACTTGTAGCTAGGGGAATAGACTCTCTTCAATACTAAGATTGCACAACAGGAGGAAAATAGCATATTTCCAGTAATAAAATATAGGTGTACTTACAATGACTTAAAAATCTTAACATTGACATCAATAATGCTAGCCACAAAAGTTTGACAATATCAATGTTGACAGGAAAATGCATGCCAGGAAAATCCTCTCTGCGTGCAGACAAAAAGTTCAAAAAGAGAAAACATTGTTTTTTGAAGGAACCAGGCCTCCCTGCTCTTCCCACATCCTCTGCTAATTATATATATGAAATATGAGATTGCACAATCCCAGGGGAAGTGGCATATTCTCCAGTGCTGGAGATTGTTGATCCCATATGTCAGTCATCAGCTTTGTTGACCAAACTCTGCAGAGAAAATAGATATTAAAATGTGTATGTTTCACCCACTTTTCCCAGATATATATACGTGTGTGTGTGTGTGTGTGTGTGTGTGTGTGTGTGTGTGTGTGTGTGTGTGTGTGTGTGTGTGTGTGTGTATATGTATAGATAGATAGATACACACACATTTGTACTGTGTATCTATATAGCTATATAGATATACATAGAGATATGGAGGCACTTCATTGACAGAGTGAATTGCTTGGGTAATCCATTTACCAAAAGGCTTGGCATTAGGGGAGGGAGAACAGGAATCTCCTTACTGTCCTGCTCAGTCCATCACACTGGTATCAGTGATGCATATTTGGACTCTGCATCCCCTGTCACACATCATATTTGTGGAAAGTGGTGCCGACTTGGTTTCTATGATCCCTGCCACCCATCACAGTCCATGTAACATTTCTCATTTTCCTAAGTAGCTGGAAACTTTATCTCAGACCTACTAAATTGTTCAGATGTTATCAGGAAGAAAGACTGCTAAATTAGATGGAACAATATCACTTCAAATCCCAGTGCCTTTTGCTGCTGGTGTCTTTCAAGACCTACTCTTTACTAGGCCTATTCCATTAACAATCTTTGTGACTGATGAGCTCTTTTATAGTGAAGACACAAAACTCATGACATACACTCATGCTACAGCACTTCTTTTATGAAGTAAAATCCCCACAGTCAATGCCAAATTGCAATCTGTTCTTGATTCATTGCATTAATGGCTTAGATCAAAACCTTTGCTCTTATCAAGAAAGATCTAACATCACTATCAGTCTAATATAATTGTCCTATTCTATTACTTTCATCTTATCAGAATAACTTCTTACTTTAATCTTTTAATGACAAGTTTCTAACTGAGAAATTCACCTCAGCAAAACTGTTTGATTTTATACTTGGCAGAAATTTATGATATGATAAGTATATGCATTGCACTGTACCCCAAATCAGCAAAAAACTGTGCTTACTCTATGGAGCCAAAGGGCCCAATTCCGAAAAAAAATATTCTCAGTATAGGTGACTGCATACACTGAGGGCTGGTCTTTTGGAATCTGGCTCCCAGTATAAGCCTGCTTATAGATAAGTCTTACACTGGAGTAAGTCACTTACACTAAGAGCAAGTTTTCTGAATCCTAACATCCTACAGAAAGGCCTCACTGAGACCATCGACTGGTGTCAGAAAAATGGCCTTAAGCATCCAGGAAGAAAGAGGTCATTGTCTCCCTCTACTCTTCCCTCATTAGGCCAACCATTGAGTACAATGCCCCATTTGGTATGTGCCTTACTAAACACCTGCAACAACTGGAGAGGCCGCAACAGTACCTCACAAAGAGTATCCTAGGCCTTAAACATTTGTCCTATATGGACAGACTAAAAAAACTCCAACTATTCTCTGTCTTATACCATCTAGTTAGAGGTGATCTCAGCTTGACTTACAAAGCCATGTCTGACCCAGCTCTGTTAGAAATGCTACATCTGCAGAAATCCCAATCCTTCTGCACCACACGCTCCAGAGACCTGAACCTCATTACCATAATCCATAGAACATGCTGGAGGGCCAAGTTCATAACCCAGAGACTGCCCATGCTATGGAATAGACTTCCTATACATGTCAAGCAGAGCACCTCACTGGCCCTCTTCAAGAGAAATCTTGATGAGTGGATGGGAAATAGAAAATTCATGCCAGGGATCACTCCAGTGGCTTTACTCAACAGAGGCACTGGGATCTAAGGTCGGGTGGCACAATGCCGGGGTAATCATATGGGCTAGGCTTGTAAAGGCCCCAGGGCCATTAGCCTAGTATACACATATGAACCTATGAATCCAGGCAGATTTAAGCTGAGAGCAGCTCTTTTGGAATTTGACCCAAAATGTTTCACGAATATATTGTTAGTATTTTGCTGCTAATATGCACTTGCTGCATTCATTTCTATATACTATGCATCATTTAACTAATAAATAATTTCAACAATTCCATAAAGCTGAGCTGGCTTACAATTAAAAAAGTTAAAGATAATAAGTTTCTAGAGATGTTAAAATGATATAAAAACAAATTGGCAATATATATTTTTGATTGTAACAAATTAAATACATTCTAGAGAGACAAAGATTTATTCAGAACACTGCTTTGTCACTTACAAATGAATAAGACCTATAATATTTATTAAATCTTCATTTCTTGGATGTACTAAAAGTTCCCATTAGTATGGATGGGTGCTTCTAGTAATTGCAAGGAAAAAAACTGAAAAAAAAGAAAACTTGCCCTCCTTTCATGGTTTGCCTGTATTTGCCAATGAAGTATATCAGGAAGAAATACAAAAATGCAAAGTTAAGACATAAGAAAAGTATGATTTTAAGTTTTGAAATAAATTGAATTCATTATTAGAGAAGTATGGAAAAATAAATGGAAATCAATAATTACGTTTTAAATATTACACTGAAAATATAAATGACTGTTACTTGATAACTTGCCAACTAACTTGTGACTTGTTAGTTAATATTTGCACTTTGTGTATATCTGTGTGTCATTGTTGAAATATAAATAAAACTTATTTAAAAAATGCAGTTAGATATAACTGCACAACACATGATTGCTTATCATGTCATAGCTTTAACTAGCTGAAATGTATCTAGCAACTGAGTCTAACAAAGGTGACATTTGAAAATGAATTCCTGCATACTCAGATTGTCCTTATTTGTCTAATAATGTGCTGTGCTGTAATAAGAAAATAATAATTCAAACTTTTTGTCGGTCAGTAAATGTCCAGAAAGCAGAGAATAAATTATCAAGATTCCCAGACTGTTTCACTTGGTCCACTACAGCAAGACACTACAGGAGGTTCCTCATTCCCTAGTTCTGCCATGTCCATGACCCCCCTTGACATTAGGTCTGCCAGGTGGCATGAGAGAGAAACAGTGTCATATGCTGGATATGGCCAAGGTGAAGGAACATTTCTGACTGGTGTTCTATCATAGAATGTGGTGGCTTTTCCCCTGCTTGTCACGAATACTCATGCTCTAACTCCCCTTTTGACCTCAGTAATGGTATACATGGAGCATACAATATGTGTTTTGAGGAAACTATGTTATACTCAGTGATTTGCCTCTCTCTCTCTGCACCCTTCTCACTATCCATTGGCTGCTTTCTAGTAACTCTCCTAGTTTACACTGGAGAACTTCATGAGAATGCCCCCAGCATGACCCCTAATCTTACCCCTAGTGAGAGACAAGCAGGAAGTGCCTCATCATTCCTCTGCTGGCTCCAAACAACTCTTCGTTTGTCCAACATGCTTGTCAAACTTGGGTCTTCTGGACAGGAGTTATGGTTTTAGCTCTCTGTGCCATGCAGCTCAACATGGTGCTTTTAGTATTGTGAATAAAGTTTGTAATGCATATTAGCTAATAGTTCTTTGTTTGTCCTTTCATGGACCTCAAAATCATCTCTACTATTTAAATCAGTTGTATGTGTGTGCTATTCTTTCATAAAAGCTGCTGGTATATCCCTGCATATCTCTTCAGCATCCACGCTAGATGTGTACATGCTGATTATTATCACTAACTCAGAAAATGAGTAGATCATACTACAATTGTATTGAATTTACTATCCTATTTTAGTTCATCTATTAGTTATTTATGTACTAGGGCAGGTAGTTCACATTTCTGATATCTTACACCAATGCATAAATCCCATCCCAATGTTCTCAAATGAACTTTGCAACCAATTCAGTGTCAAGATAATGTTCATTGTGCATACACAACATGCACTATTGTCTCAGTATACACTGCTCTGAAAAATCTAAAAGTCTCAAAGATTCTGTATGTATGCTGGTTTTATGTAAATAAAGTTTCTGGAAATGCTCTCCTTAGGACTGCACAAAACTGGAGCTTCGGTGTAGCCATTCACAATCAACAAATGTATGCAGATAATTAAGTTTCTGGAGATTTTCTCCTTAGGACTGCACAAAACTGGAGCTTCGGTGTAGCCATTCAAAATCAACAAATATATGCAGATAATTAAAAGTGCACAAACAAATGCACAGGGTTTGGTCCTGGGTTCTCTCCTGTTTGGTATCTACGTCTCTGAAATCCAGGCCAACACAAAGGGTCTCTGGCTGAAAAAGTTCACAGACGATTGCAAGTTGGGAGCTAGTATTAACTCCCCAAGTGATGCTGACATCCTACAGAAAGGCCTCACTGAGACCAACAACTGGTGTCAGAACCATGGCATTAAGCTCAATGCCAAAAAATGTGTCATCATCCCCTTTGGGAAAAACCTGATTCCCATGAATTACCACATCAATGGTAGTCCACTGAACACAGAAGGCGTTGTACAAGATCTGGGAACACAGGTTGACAGCAACCTCTCTTTTGACGACCACATTGCCACTGTGGTCAGAAAGTCCTTCTATGTGGCACATCTCATTACTAAGGGTTTTGCATCCAGGAAGAAAGAGGCCATTGTCTCCCTCTGCTCTTCCCTCATTAGACCAATCATCAAGTACAATGCCCTATTTGGTATGTCCCTCACTAAACACCTGCAACAACTGGAGAGGCCACAAGAGTACCTCACAAAGAGGATCCTAGACCTTAAACACTTGTCCTATATGGACAGACTCAAAAAACTCCAACTATTCTCTGTCTCATATCACCTACTAAGAGATGATCTCTACTTGACATACAAAGCCATGTCTGATCCAGCTCTGTTAGAAATGCTACATCTAAAGAAATCCCAAACCCTCAGCAGCTGATGCTCCAGTGACCTCAACCTCATTACCACAATCAACAGAACGTGCAGGAGGGACAGGTTCATAACCAAGCGACTGCCCTTGCTATGGAATAGACTTTCCATACATGTCAAACAGAACACCTCAATGACCCTCTTCAAGAGAAACCTTGATGAGTGGATGGGAAATAGAAAATTCACCCCAGGGTTTACTCCAGTGGCTTTACTCGACAGAGTGACTGGTAACTAAGATCGGGTGGCATGATGTGTGGGTAATCCTATGGGCTAGATTTGTAAAGGCTCCAGGGCCATTAGCCTAGTACACACCTATGAACCTATGAACCTATGAAAATGCAAGTTTTTTCAATCATTTTCTAGTTGCACAGATTTATAATGAGCAACATATAGCATGTATCACTATACAATCATAGCAAACAATGTTTCATTCAGTTAAATAAGAAATAATATTTGACAGGTGGGAATTAGAGGGAAATAAATTACCAGCCAGTGGTGTTGTAAAGCCTAGTCACATGAGTGGAGGGATGAACCACCCCTGTACGATTGATTGTTTTCCTATAATACTCACCCTTAGGACTATTACTGAACTTAAATAATGATTTATCTGGTAAACTGGCTTGTATCTGTTTTATTAGTAGTAAATACACATTTTTTATATTTTTTTATGTAAAAAGTTTGTGATGTATATGTAATTGCTGTTGGAGGAAGATTTTTGCATTCAAAATATGTTATGTAAGAACTGAACAATGTCTAAACACATAACACATCACATACACACACACGACACACTCTAGCATGCTGGCAAAGGGGACAACTGCCTGGGTACAAGTTGTTAGTGACAATGATTGGCAGGTGCCAATAATATGTGAGTGCAGTACCAACATTGTTTTATGAAGCCACCAGAACATACAAACATTATAAATGAACATGATGCTGCATATGTGGTCATGGCTGAAGTGTTGAAATGCAGTGTGTGTGTGTGTGTGTGTGTGTGTGTGTGTGTGTGTGTGTGTGTGTGTGTGTGTGTGTGTGTGTGTGTGTGTGTGTGTGTATGGTGACTTACCAAGCAGCTTGCTAAACTTTTAGAATCAAAGAGCTTTTTTTTTGCTCCTCAGCTTTCATTAGGGGGTGATGACAGACAACTTTGTGCTACAGTTCTCTAAACACACACACACACACACACACACACACACACACACACACACACACACACACACACACACACACACACACACACACACACACACACACATAAATGTGGCCAGCAAGTACAGCCACATTGACTATGTATACTTCATATGGTTTATTCTGATTAACTGAATGAAAAGATAAGTAATAGTTACAACAATAGTAAACTGAAATCATTGCATGCACAGTGGAAAGCATTACAAATCCATCCCCCAACATGCTCCCTGTCTTTGTCTCTTAGATGCAAATATATATATATATATAGATAGATATATATATATATATATATATATATATATATATATATATATATATATATATATACACAGCAAAAAACGGCAACTACACTTCTGTGGGTAAATGCTACGCTGAACAAAATAGTAAATGCGAAAATATAACAAACAACTTCAGCGTAGACAACCATGTGAGTCCAAATAGAATTCAAGGATGTATTACAGGCATGGAGCGTTTAAAAAGAATGAAACCACTGAATAAAAATAAAACGTAGTTTAATGTGCACTCAGGAGGTAAGCGCTTTCACGATTGCTTCTTCAGACCATGGACCCCTTACTATGACCCGTGCCGTAACCCTAAGATCCGTGAATACTGCACGGTAGTTCCGTACAACACCCGTTTGTTGTACTGAACTTCACGTAAGTGCACTTTCGCTGCAATGAGTATTCCATGCACTATTTCGAATTAGTGAAAATTTGATCTAGTGTATGGAACCCCACACAGACACATGCAGACACATACACACACACACACACACACACACACACACACACACACACACACACACACACACACACACACACACACACACACACACACACACACACACGCACACACGTACACATGCACACACACATATACATTTATACTTTGTTAACTGTGAGGGCTCTGATAACAGACTGTGATCAAAATAAATGATATAATTCAAAAATAACAGCCACTGCAATGTATTTCAGTTAGTTATGATTAGACATGCACATAACAGCCTCCTTATTGAAATGTCTGCACTCAAAATGCTGAGTGCTGACATGCAGGAAAAAAATAAGATTGAAAATGGAGATAAAAGTGAATCTTAAAAATTGCTCTTATCCTTTAAATTTCTTCTTTGCGGGGAAGGAGCAAGCCCCCTGAAACCCTACAATCTCTGGAACATACATATACTAATACTGAGATTGCCATACCTCAGAGAAAAGGTAATATTCTGACAAATGGTCATCTCAGGCTTACTAGATGTGGCATTCTGTCTCTATGTAGATCGAGTTCTGTCGTTTCAAATTGTTACCAGCACAGCACATACACAGTTCTGTTTCTACATACTTTGGATGTGCTATTTTTATTTATTTTTGATTTTATTTAATTTTTCCTTGTTCTTTGAACACTGCCATTTAACAGCAGTTAGCAAGGGGAAACAAAATGGCAGCACCAATATATTTCAATATCAGTAAATATATTTCATGCTGGAATGGATTCACTTCCTTTTATTGGACTCTCTCACTGTACATTATTTCCCCGTTTAGAATGTTGTGTCCAATTGTGATTGCAGATCTCCAAGCCCGTTTTCTAATAATAAATAAAACTTTCATCAAAAATCTTTGAGTCTTTCATGAACTGTTCTACATATAATGTTAAAATTATTGGAACCAATAGTTACCTGAGCCAGTAAAATATGATTGTTTCAGCAGCTCCTGTTAGTAGAATGTAGAAATTGCACAGATAATACATGGTCTGTATAAAAAGCAGATGTAGCATAGCTTACGTTTGAGAAGTAATGCATTACTTGTTAATAATTCAGCACTTTATTTGTTACTTTAGGACATTAAATACACTGGAGTAATGTGAATATCCCCTGCAATATATTTTATCACCAACCTACTTTCAAAGGATCAAATGCTCAGTTTCCACATGCTAGCAAACATTCTGAGGGATAGTTTAATAGGCCATAATGCATTACTGTCTGGAACATAAATTCCCAGGAGAGAAAATTAAGTCATTACTAGTGAGAGCGCAGTCTAACAGCGATGATTTCCAAATGCATGTTTGTTTGTTTCCTTGCTTAATCTTAAGAATTTTGTAAACTTTCAGGATTTGTATCATTCAAGGCAGGTAATAAATATGAAACAAGCAGAGAGAATAACATGCATGTGGAACTTTTTAACTAACATTGTCAACTAGGAGCACAAGGGTAGTACTTTTATATGCATTGCACTTAATCTGATATTATAAAAATGCATTCCCTTTTCCAAGCTAGGTATATTCTAAACAGGTCAAAGGTGTGGCAGTGAGCATTTCCCTGGCATGCACTTTTCCTTAACTTGTGTTTGTTGAATGGATAAGAATCCTTTGAAACAATTTTACATTTTTATTAAATCACTGTTTTGCAAATTATATTTTCATGTTTTTGAGTGACGCTAATGATAAATTGTCCCCATCTATGAAACAATGTAGTTCTAGGACTAATATTTTCAAATATATAGGTTTAAATTTTCATATATTTCACTTGGGATATGTCAAGATCAATGCACTGAAAAGTCAGCATGTACAAATTTCCAGGTTGACTACAAAGGAAAATACTTTTTATTGAAATGTGTATGTTAATGGATATTTTTATTATTCAGAAAGTTTATATCTGATTTGGTTGAGTCTGTTTCTTGGTGGTAGTGGAATGCCTCTCCACAAATTAATCCCCAGTACTTAAAAGTACTGATCAACAGAATGTTATATTTTAATATATATTACATGTATTTTTGTATTTTATTCTGCACTGATTCTTTCAATATTAAAATATAATCTGTAACAATCACCATTGTTAAATGGTGCACTGAACTGACATTTGAGAATCTAATCAGTTTTTTTTAATAGAAAGTCACATAACTTTTTTTATTTTTATTTCTTTTTTAGAAAAAAATGGTTATACATCTCATATTGCAGTCAACATCAAGCTATGTGCCACTTTCACATGTGCCATGTATAAATATTGGAAATTTATGAATGATGGACCTTATATAAATGTCATGTACTCAAATATAATCAATGGTTTAACAGAAAATTATAAATGGAATACCAAGATGCACCAAATTTAAATATTTTGATGAGGGTAAGACTACACAGAAAATGTCACAGCACATCTACAAAAGTCATTGTTACCAAACACCAAAAACACCAATAATGCTTTCACTTTATTTAACCATAACTTAAATTTTCTGTCATAGATGTTGCTACAACTGGACATCTGCAGAAAGTTTAGATGCAGTATGTGAAAACAAAGTAATATGCTATCAAAATAGACTTTGTATAAATCATCACCAAGGTCTTACTAAAACAATAGGTATCAAAAGTGCATTAAAATTAGATGATTTTACTTCATAGTTTTGTCATTGGCTGTTTTCTTTAGAACACCAAGTCATCAATATTTAATGTTCTATTGTGGCTATTTTTTATATTGAAAAACTACAGTCTCTTTTTATAGATGAAAGTATTCAGATTCTTCAAAAAGTCTTCTCAGATTCTTCAGGTGGATTTTTTTAATTTTGAAAGACTATGTTTTCAGATGATTGCAAGTTGGGGGTTATCACTGACTCCCATGCAGATACTAGTATTCTTCAAGAAGGCCTCTCTCTGACTAACAAATGGTGCCAAAACGATGGTCTTAACCTCAATACTAAGAAATGCATAATTGTACCCTTTGGGAAGTCAGCCATTCCAGCTAATTACCATGTTGATAATGCAACCTTATGAGTTTGACCCAGTGGTCATGGGTCAGGGGACGCACATAGACAGTAGCATTACCTTTGATCACCACCTGGCCACAGCGGTGAGGAAACCTTTTTATGTTGCTCAGCTTATTAGTAAGGGCTTAGCATCTAGGTCCAAAGTGGTCATTATCTCACTGTACTCCACCATATTCAAACCAATCATAGACTTCAGTGATCCCTTTGGTATATACCTGACCAGGCATATGCAGCAAATAGAGTGACCTCAGAGGTTCCATACAAAAAGAATACAAGGTGTAACAAACCTGGCTTATGAAGAGCACCTTAAAGCCCTTTCCTCTACTCAGTCTACTCTAGCTTGTTTAGTTCTGATCTATACCAGACTTACAAGGCATCTACAAACTCTGCACTAATGAAACTTCTACATATTTGTAAGTCAAATAATACCAGAAATACAAGGTCTAGGGGCCTGAATTTTGTCTGTGACTTGAAAAGAACATACTGGACAGACAGATATGTGTCACAGAGATTGCGCCTCCTATGGAACACGCTTTCCATCCATGTGAAGCTGAGTTCATCTATTACCCAGTTTAACCTCATCCTAGACTAGTGGATGGATAATAGAAAATTTACACTGGGCCTGGCACCCATGTCCCTTATGGACAGAGGTAGCTTATAAATGACTGGCCCTCAATATCTTATTTGGATACAGGACAGCTTGACTAAGCTTAGAAGGGCCTCCTTGGTTGTTAACCTAGTAACAATCTATGAATCTAAGAATCTTTGAATCTAAGATGTGTATCATAGTTTTCTCTCAAATAAGTTGAAGCTATGACAAAAATAAATCTATGAACATTCAACAATACAAAAAAAAAATCTGCTTAAATATTTCTCTCTCTCTCTCTATATATATATATATGTATATATATATATATATATATATATATATATATATATACATTAAGTTCACTTCATCTGTGAAAAATATCATTATTTTACATTACAGAGAAATGCTTACAGATCCCCACCAATGCTATCATAAGTAAGCATCTCCTAAAACATCATCTTATCCTGATGCTTCTTCCATTTTCATGAGTGCTCTACAAGTAACAGGTATATCCTCACACTATCAGAATACAAACTTTGTTTTTCTTTAGCTCAGTGAAACTTAGTAAATTGTACTAAAAAAAATAGCATGCCTATTATGGCATATAAAAAACATGCTTCACGACTGAAATCTTTTACTACTGTTGTCATTCTCCTTCAGATAACTAACCATGGCTCTTAAAAATAGAAAAAAATAGTGAGCAGAAGAAAAACAGAACTAATACTAGTAACTACATGACAAGTTACAAGGGTATGTGTGTCGGAGGGCTGCATTTATTCTGTACACATCTAAAAACAACAGATTAAAATATATTGTGGTGCCTATATTTATGCATTAATTAATTAATTTTATTACAACTAGACACCTGAGCTGTGCATAGTCAATAAAGTGTGTGTGTGTATGTGTGTGTGTGTGTGTGTGTGTGTGTGTGTGTGTGTGTGTGTGTGTGTGTGTGTGTGGGGCTTCTTTGTGTTTCTGAGGACAGTGTGTGCCTGCACATCTGTGTGGGATAATTTTGGGTGCAGATATTTGTGTGTCTGTGCATATGTGTAGGCTTTTCTTACTTTCTGTGTATATGTGAGTAAGGTGGCATATTTGTGCCTCTAATTCTGTGTATGTATATGTATGTGTGTGCGTGTGTGTGTGTGTGTGTGTGTGTGTGTGTGTGTGTGTGTGTGTGTGTGTGTGTGTGTGTGTGCGTGTGTGTGTGCATCTGAATGTGTAGATATTAGAAACTTACATAACATTTTGGATATAAAATACTTCATCCAACAAAAAGTACATATCCATACAAAGTTTGAAACACTAGCTGAAGAGCTATTTTACATCATAATTATAAACTTTGTATATACTGATAATAAAATGAGGAAAAAAAAACAATTTTACAGTCAGCCCATTTTCTAAACATATTAGCTCACTCGAGGGTGGATGATACAAGAAAGAATGGAACTTCCTGGGGTAGTTGGGCCCTCCACCTGTGGCACTGGACTTCACGATCCATTGAGTGGTCCATTATTTTTCTGCAACACCCACCCTATTGGGGATTATTGCTTGCTTAATAACCATTGCCTTGCATAGCTGTAAATAGCCTATTTAAGATGTGAACAGGAAGCATGGATAAAATGACATAATTTTCTGACCTTCCCATGCTAAACCTTGAAAACATGCCATAATAATCTGTAGTCTAATCTCATAATTGTGAAATAATATATATATGTTCTGAAAATGGGAAGGAAAATTTTTTGTTAGCAAAACATAAACCTCAATGTTCTGAACAGTCAACTTATTGTACATACTACAAACATAGCACCTACCTATGCTGAACAAGACACTAATGCATAATTATATTTATTTTGCTTGAAATGTTCAGCTTGCAAGTCCTGTTACAATATCTTACTTGTCTTACATACACACAAGCACATGCTTATATCTATCCAAAGCTAAAAATAGTGCATTGACGGGTCCTGACAACATCCCTAAATACATCTTAAATGGCATGAAGCAAGATTTAGCCACACCCCTAACAACACTGTTCAGTCTCAGACTCCATACAGGTTTTATACCAAGTGAACAAAGAACAGCTACAGTCATTCCCTTGCATAAGGGAGGATCTTTAACAGACCTAGGCAATTACAGATCCATAAGTGTGACCAGCATCTTATGCAAATCCATGGAAAGACTTAACATGGAATTTGTTAATTAGGACTTAGGGAACCTCCAAACACTTGACCTGTCTCAGATGGAATTCATCAAGGGCAGGCCATGCTTACTCAACCTGGTGGATTTTTAAAAAGGTCACCATAGCAATGGATGAAGGCTAAGCAGTATACCATATACTTGATCCTGGCCAAAATGTTTGACACAATTCTCCACTCAGGCATATCAGAAAAGCTAAATAAACTGGAAATGAACCCCTATATCACCTGCTAGATAACCTACTGGCTCACAGATGTGAATAAGATAATCAAAACAGGGGAAGTTACTTCCACAAAGAGACAGTCACCAGTGGAGTCCCCCAGGGTCCTCTGCTGGGACCTCTCCTGTTTGGCATCCACTTTTTTGAAGTAAAAGCCAATACCAGAGGGCTTTCGCTGACTAAGTTTGTAGATGACTGCAAGATAGAAGCAGTCACTGAATCCCCAGTGACTTAGTTATCCTGCAGGATGAGTTGCCCCAAATAAATAGCTGGCACCAAAATCACGAACCGAAACCAAATGTCAAAAAAATGCACTATTGTATCCTTTGGGTAGTCCATTGCTGTATGTTCTTCAACATTGCAAAGGCTATAAACAAAGGGATTTTGTCTAAATACAGGAATGTCATTCTCCCCTTTCCTAAAAAATGATAGATATCAAATGTAACAAACTCGATAGTTGTCACAAAGTAAAAAAATAAATGTTTTACATATGACCTTTGTAGGCTGCAAACTTCAGGAAGAAATAGTGACAGAACATTTAGTACACATGGCCCATGCTGAAATCATTGTGCATCACCTTTTTTTATGTTGGGCGTCTTGACTTATCTAGGAATGATGTGCTCAGCACAAATCCAGGACTTGCCAAGTGAATTCTTCCTCTACAGTTCTGGGAATTAGTAGCCACAAGGGTCTGTTTGCCATCCATAAAGCTAGGAAACCTGAATATTGAGAAGGTACTTACAAGATCATCTGGAAAGAAGCTGTAGAGAAGTAGAGGGAAAGGACTTCCAAAATATCTAGAGGTGGGTGTGGAACTTTTTATGTGTGTGTGTGTGTGTGTGTGTGTGTGTGTGTGTGTGTGTGTGTGTGTGTGTGTGTGTGTGTGTGTGTGTGCGCACGTGCACATGTGTGAGTGCACAACCACATGCCAACATACATACATAAATAATTACATGTTGTTGTCTTTCGGATTTTCCTGGATAGGGGTCACCACAGTGGAACTCCAGTCCGCTAATGATTGGCAGTAGATTTCATGGTGCCGAGTTGCCAGCTCTGCACCCAACCTTCAACGAAGGCACGCCCATTCATGCATGTCTTTCGGAATGCCACTCGACCCACGTGGAGGACATACATAAATAATTACATACATATGAAAAATAATGTGTCAGCTTATTTTTAAAGCAAAGTGTAAGCAGCTTGCATTTCAGTAGGCTTAGGCAGGACCAGATAAAGTCAGGTAGGCATCAGGCACCAAGTAGAGTGAACAACTCTGACTATGTCATTGGCCAGACAGCCTTCATCTTTTTTGTTTTTTTTTTGTTTTTTGCTTTTGTTTTTTTTTTTTTTTTTTTTTTTTGCAGCATAAGATATTTCTTGTTTTTTATCCTACAATAGCATGATAAGAAATAACTGATTTTTTTTTAAACTGAACTTGTTTATACTAATTTATTAGATGAAGGGAGCCTACATTTCCCAGTGCTACTTGTTAAATAGTTGAAAAGGCATTTTTTACTCTAAGTACGAGGCTCTGCTTCTTCCATAGAGGGAGTGCCCTGACCTGAAAGGCATGATCCTGACTTGTAACCTGCCTGCAAAATTGTAATGCAATTTATGTTCAGAGCATACGGTTTACCTTCAGTGTTTACAATAATGTGAATTATTGCGTGCATTACTAGGCTACATAATTTGCATTTTTTTCTTCTACACTTAGTCCAAAATAAAAAGATGAATAAATTAATCAGACTAATGCACCTATGCTAAGGAAAATAATGGGCAGAAATGTGAGCATGCACTTGCTGTTCATGCACGTTGGGCTTTTCACCATAATGACTTGTAGGAACATCCTTGTCATTCATAGTATTCTCTTGTTTGTCTGCACTGCTGCTTTCATTCACAATACATAATACTCCATATTGCTAGTGAACTTAAAATGGTCTAGAGTGGTATTCATAGTCCCAAGTTTCACTTTTGCATACTGATTATCAGAAAAGATCATTGCTATGTCAATATGCAAATACTGTAACTGCAGGTTATTCATGCTAAATGAATGCAAAGGTACTTTTAAGAATCATGGCCACATATGGCAAAATGCAAAGTGCCTTAATTAACCCTTTAGCAGCTATGTGTTGTGGAATATCACACCTCTAGCAGCCTTTACACATCCCTGCATTCCAGCATATTTTCTGAAAAATCATCTTAAATGGCATAACACAAACAAGTGTAAATAAATTGTGAACAATAAAAGCTATTAAAACTATACAAATGGCAATGTAATCAGTAAGAATTATTTACAGTAGTAATAGTCAGTGCAGTCATAGTTTTTTCATAAATACTGTAACAGATTAAAAATTCACACTAACCCAGAATTATATTTTCTGCTAAACTTTCAAAAATTGTCATATATTGGAAACTGTACAACACAGACACACACTTTAGAACACTATAAGCTTTTACAAGACAGCAAGGAATTCATCTCTGAGCAGGTCTATTGAGATAGTTGCATAAATATGGAAACATGTACTTAAATGTATAATTAATATAAATAGCAGTGAATATCTCTCACAAGTTTTCTTCAACATCATCTAAGGTTTCACCTGATCCCATGCCATAATGTATATGTTACTTGCTTTTTGAAGTATTAAGTACATATGAAATATTGCTTAGTTTCATGATCGCTAACAAATGACTAGTAATAGCTTGAGTTTAGTGTGATATAAATGGAAGTTAAAAATGAATTTTCCTTTCTCCCAATATGGTATTTCACACCATAATACTTAATAGTAGTAGGTCTCTCAGTTATGAAAATATGAGATTAAAGATGAAACTATGAATATCAATTATCAAACTGTGATTCATTTCTTTACTCCAGGATATCATAGATTAACAGTCTTAATGTTGTGTTGTTAATAAATCTTTGCCCTTTCTAATACTTCCTATTATCAGCTATTAAGTTATACAGTTAAAGAAGCAAGACCCCAAAAAGATCCAGATGTCATTAGGAAGCTGGAAGTATACAAAAAAATGCACTATTAGGTTAAATGACTACAAGAAAAACTTAGGCTTCATATGATTTTGTAGATACTTGGACAATGAAAATAAACATGGGTATGCTCAGTGCTTGAAAGACGTAAGACAAATAGCGGACAGTGTAGCTTTTATTATTGATATTTTAAAAAAATAAAGGGGTTTAATATGTTTTATATATGGTCATCTCTATGTTAATACAATGTTTATTGCCTTAAAGAAGGCAAGGGGAGATAGGGAAGATTGAAAAAAGAACACATGACACAGTGGGGTAAAGAGAAGGGAAACTTCAAAAGGGTTCTGGTGGTAGAGGTGGGAGAGAATACTATGTTTTTGTGAGGGGACAGATCCCCATATTTTTTCAGATTTTTAATATGAGAGGTAATTTTGGGTGTGCAATAGGTAAGAAAGTATAGGAGAGGTAATAAGGGAAGCAGAATGGTGAATGAGAGTCCAGCCCTGCAAGAATTCTTGGTTGACACACCCTCAAATGTTTACCTGAATGTGTTGCAGTGGAGGACCCTGATCTTGAGAGGGCAAGGGCCTGTGGTGGTGCAGTGGTAGATGCCAAATGGACAGTGAGTCTTTTATCCACTGAAGAGAATCCTGGACTGGCTGAAGGTGTCTGTCCACCACCTGCTTCTCCACATCCTTAACCAAGTCTAGAAGCCCATGTTCAGTGTGGCATGCCAGGCTGCCACACGCCAAAGTTTCTACAGGACCAACGCCATCTCCCCTGGATGGGCAAAGGGTGAATACTCCCTGACCTGGGAGACACATGGCTGGGCTGTTCCTAAAGATTCTCGACCTGTAAACAAATGGAAAAGAATGGGAGAAAAAGAAAATAAAAAAGGACAAAGCAATGCATAATTGAAATAATCAAAAGAGAGAAAGGTTGGGGGACAAAGAAGAAATACAGAGAATAAAGTCACACATAATGTTACACATTATTCCAATATTTATTAACAAGTGAATTTTATTTTTATGAAATCTTTATTCAACTAAGCAATATGTCTTGGAAATGTATATGTATACATAGGAACGATCAGTGTATTGCTTTTAGGTTTTGGTGCTTTTTACATTTGCAGTCACTGATACTAATTAGATAAGCTGGTTTGATATAAGAAACGTTAATACATTTGAAATGTCTACCTTATAAGCACTTGGCTGCAATACTCTGCTAAGTAGCCCCTTAGTTCTTCTACTATATTTGTTTATAAATATTCTTGCAGTATTATACAGTAATAAAATCAGTTAAAGACAGAAAGCATTTATTACTAAATATTTATTTTGTCAGATTGTTTTTTTTTTCATACTTACCAGCAGTCTGTCTGGCTACTCTGTTATATTGTTGGGTGGAGTTGTATTCTATTTTCTCTTCAGCTACATAGAGGACACATAACAGCATGGCTGTTTACCTGTCTCTGACTGTTTTCCTTAATATTTCTGACATGACTACGAGTACTACTCTGCAAGCCATTGCAATTCCTGTTGCACTTGCTTAGTACATACGCTTATATTTTTAAATATGTATTTGTATCTGAAATATAAAACACAGATTGTTATAATGTGGTATTATTTTCTTTAATGGAAGCTGAAATAGTAGAAGTGCATCTTTCTTCAAACTGTTACACATATGGACAGCTTGTCTGTTTGAGGGAGGGGATATTGTCTGGAATATTAACCATAAACGTTCAGTGCAGGTTCTAGTTTCATCTATGTTTTGCATGCTTAAGGTGCAGTTTCAAGTAATACCTTGTGTATTTTCTTTAGGCAAAGGCAGGAGCCATGCATACATAAACATATAACAATTGGTTCAGGACTGACTTTGAGCATTTTCACTGGTTTCTTTGAATTAACAACTTTGTTCTTGCATTTTACTTAAGGACTTCATTTGCGCCAGTTAGTGCTTGTCTTAGAAAGGCTCCAGACAGTCAGGCAATCAGCCTCTGCTCCTCTGATCATACCAAACCATCAGAGGCAACAATGAACACTAAGTTTCAATTTTACTACTGCATTTGTTGCACTTGACTGTACTTCATACCAGCTGCTGCCTTTACTTAATTAAGAAAAGATCTGCCCTGCTGTTTTATTCTGCTCCCATATTTAATTTTAGAAAAATCTGTGTTGCTTTTTACTTGGCTGCCTATTTAATTTAAGAAAAAAAGTATACAGTATTCTGCTTTAATTCTGCTGTTCCATTGAACTTCTGTTGGCTGTAGTATAGATTAGATTCAGACTGGCTAAATCCAGCTCTGTTTGAAAACTAAAAATCAAGGCACCTTCTTTTGGAAACCCCTGCCTGTACTATCTTGGCAGGAGTGTGCAGTAGGAATATCTAATTGAAGTTTACTTTTTCAGGGCTCAGTTCGAGGTATTTCAGTGGTTCAGGGCTCAGTTTGAACATTTTCATTGGTTTCTCTGTATTAGCTGCTTTGCTTTTCTTTGCACATAGCAGGAGGTAGTGCTTGATGGTTATAGATGAAAAAGTGCCAACAGATGTATTTTCCCTTAGAAGCAGCTGCTATCTAGCGAGCAGTTCTTAAAAAAACTCTCAGCTGTTCAGTGAACCACCCAGCAGTGATTTTACCTCTTACCTAGCAACATCAGACTCTATAGATCCCCTTCTTTATAGACCTCCTACAGTGCACCCCATAGGTTTGCCCTTCTAAAATAGCCCCCTACCACATACCCCCATCTTTTTCTCCTTATCGACACAAATATCAAAAATTTCCATCAGAAATTAGACATCCTTTACAGGCATAAACAGTTCCTCACCTATGCAATAAGACTATCCCTTGCCTATTACTTCCTACTCCCATCCTTGCTCTATGGTGCACCTCTCCTTGCTAATATACAATCATCTCTTAAATCCAGGCTTGACTCATGCCATAATGAAATCGTAAAATTTGCAACCAGTGCCAAACACTTCCACCACTGTGTATCAGTCAAATTTCTAGCAACAGCACCTGAACTCCCCAATGGAGAAGTCAGTCTACAAAAATACACCAAAGCTAACTATACCCTCCTAACAAATGGTATGATAGACTTCCACACTCCAGTTTCCACACATTGCCAGCTATACTAAGGCATTCACTGATACCCTGTATATACATTTGCAGAAATATATAGACACAATGTGCCTGACAGGATTAAAGCAAGATGTTCAAGGAAAAAAAACATCCTGGTGGACTTCTTTCAGTAATACATTATACAATAAGTGAAAGAAACTGCTGTCTATAAATACAAAAGTGAGAACCCAGAATTGGAATAACTCCCTCCTTGGCCTAAACAAGGAAATAAGACAACTCGTAAAGTCCTCAAAGACCAACTATGAGGAAAAACTTAGCAATCATAGCCAAGGATAACCATAAGGCCTTCTACAGCTATGTCCACAACCTAAAAGCTAGGACTCAGATGTGTGCTGAACTAATTGTGGATGGTATTTCATACATTGACCCTGTGGAAATTGCAAACCTACTAGCAGACAGGTTTGGCAAAAATTTCACCCCCCCCCAAGCATACCACAAATTATGTCTTCAACATCACCTCCTCCCTGCATCTCCAAAGAGCAAGTCATCAATACTCTCGCCAGCACTAAGAACACAGCCTGCATGGGACCAGATGGCTTTCTTGCTGTGTTCTTAATGTTCTTAAACAAGAGCTAGCTACTCCACTGGGCACTGTATTCAACCATGGCCTGAGTGCTGACTTTGTCCTCATTGAATGGAAAACAGCAACTGTTATCCCCCTCCATAAAGGCTGCTCTGCAACAGACCAGGGTAACTGTAGACCCATAAGTTTTTCCAGCCTTATCTATATGACAATGGAATGACTCAGTAAAGTTGCTGTTTAAAATGAGGGTTGGGAAGCTCTATGTATTCAAAATAAATAAAACTTTCTGTAAATTAAATTGCATATTAACCTTATTAATGAAGACATAATTCATTCAGAGCAACATTACATGGTTTATAAGGATTTATTTTTTTCTAGCCCACCTTCGGAGATCTTTTCCCTTGTGCATCATGTCTCCCCAAGTCTTGTAGTTCTTATCACAAGTTTCCTTAGAACAGAAGCTTCTTTTGTGTCATTGATGTAGTAATATTGAGTATAAAATTAGAAAGCATGTTTCTAAACTTGATGATTAATGTACAGAAGTCTTCAAAACCTTCCAATAATATCCATTTTAACATTCCATTCAAAAATTCCCTTCATTTCATGTTTCTGTAGGAGTTAGAGGTCTTATAACATTTTCTTTCTCACAACCTGTTCAAAATGAAATCAGGCAGCTGTGGAAACTTAAATAAGCTTATGCCACTAAGAAAAATACTTTTGAAAGACTTGTAGACCTTCAGGCAGGAAAATGAGGTAAAATAAAGATAAAAAACTTTAAAGGGCTTGCAATTGTGCTGGGGTTAGCCATGATCTATGTAAAAAGGACAGTTTAACAGTTTTAGTGAAAAAATAAAGAAAAGAGTTCAAATAAGCCCCATTTACAGTAAAATACATTAAACACTTAAGTATTTCCCCAACATTTAGTAAGACTGCTGTTGATTATTTACATGTTTAAATGTAACAGATAACCATGACAGAACATATCTGCACATTTGCTTTCTTTTGGTACATTGTTTTAAATAAAACTTTCACACTATATCAAGCTCAGACTAATTATCACTGCTTATATGTCTTCTTATTAATATTTAGATAAAGTGAACTAAAAAAACTTTAATCAGGTATTTAAACTCAGATTGGATTATATGCTTCAGATTACTAACTCTTATTATAACTATTACTTATACGTTTACCCCATCTAGTGAAGAATGTATTTCAATAAGCAGGAATTATTGCTTACTGAAACTATATTTTAAAGTAAGAAATGAAAAGATGAAAAGTTTTACCTTTTGATGAAACCCAATCCAAAATGCTTCATGAAACAAGTTATTATAAAACCATGCATTGTACAACACATAGGGCAGGATTCACAAAACCTCCGTGTAAGAGTTAGCAAGTCTTACACAGAGGCTGCAGTTAAACGGGGTGATGTCAGCATGCCATGCATATTCATGAGGGCATGCTGAATCACACCCTAGGCTAATACGGTCCATGTAGGAAAGTAGGGGGCGTGTCCGCACGGCGAGTACTGCAAAGGGACATGCCCCCAGAAGAGTCACAGTCCTGAAAGGAAACTCCAATGAGTGAGTCCGCGGAAATATCAAGAAACACACCACACATGCCCCCACAGACTATAAACCCATGTGTAATGTAAAATGTAAAAATTAACAGTTTAATTTTTTTTTTATAATTTCAAAAACGTTTGCCCGTAATTGCGCTCATTTGCGCAGGTGTGCCCTTCACTCAGCCACAGTTAGCAGTCATTGGAAAAGCATAAAAGATCAAAATATGCAAATTAAGCCAAGTAGCAATAGCGTAGCGGTAGAGACGTTGGCCAAAGAGGAGGTAGTCACGGTTCGAGCCCCAACAACATCAATTTCTATTTTTAGTGAAATAAGCACAAAACAATCCCCTGACATATATGTACATATATATAACAATAATTTAAGTAAAATGTAATGAAATGGGTCATGTATTTTTGAAGAAATCTGATACAATAAAAAAAAAAAATATATAAGTGCCCATAGCTGAGCGGCCCTCTACCAAGCTGAGTATGACTGCCCGCAGGTGAACAGTGGTTTAACAGGTGTAATATGAGTGCCTGGAGTTGAGTGTCACTTTAAGACGCTGAAACCATGTGCCAGTAGGTGAGCAACACCTCACACAGTGTAATATGCGTGCTTATAGCCAAATGACACGTAAACCAGCGTAACCCATTTGCGCGAGCTGCGCAACGCGCCAACCAGCATACCGGCGGGCAACGTAGGGCAGGCTGTATCAAAGCTGCCTTTACACAGACACACCTCCTAGCCTGTGTAGACAGTCATAAAATAAAAAAAGCAATGCCCAGACTCAAACCTGAACCACTAAGCCATGACAGTTGTACTGAGAAATGCAGTATTAGCATACATATAGGAATGAATGGAAATAGAAGCATGACAAAGCAGTTTTTTTTAAGCTGATACATTTCCAAAATGGCCAATCACAGATAAGTGCGGGAAAAATGGCATATATAAGCCCCATAGGCGGGAATACATAGCATAACTGAAAGTGGAACCTATTTGCAGTCAGGATGGCAGGTGTTAGAGAGGGCAGTCACTTCCAAGCACAGAGGTGGGGTGATGAGGAGTCCAAATATATGGTTTGGCTCCTAGTCCATGATAATGAGGCTCAACTCATGCAGGGCCAGGTTCTGTGGGGTGCGTACAAGGCAGAGGCGTGGAACCGGTTGGCACATGATCTCACCAGTGCCACAGGCATACCAAGGACTGGTGAACAGGTCCGTCACCACCATGCGGACCTGAAGAGATGAAAGCATGACCAACTAAACCGTTGGATCCAGGAGGCCCGGCAAATGCCCAACGCCTCACTACTAAGTATCCATGTAATTATGTATGTAAGAAATTATCCTAGCTGATATTATGTAGATGTATGTTCCAATATTACTTCATTTATATTACAGCTGCAGGTGTGCATTCTGCGAATCAGCAAGCCTATGGTGATAGGCTGGAGTGCTTGTGCCACCAGGCAGGTTAGTAATTATTTTTCTGCAATTGTTATACAATATAAGTGAGACAGCTTGTAAAAGAGTTCAGTGTAGTTACATATTAATAAAGTTCAAATAATACTAGAAGAAAGATTCTGCTAGTACTGTATGATTAGATAAGTGATGCAGCCTGTAATCCAGAAATAAAAATTAAACAAGTCTGAAATAGAGATTTTCCACCTGTATTGTAATATCAGATAACCTGCTGCAGCCTGAAAATTAGTGGTAAACAAGCTAAAGACAATAGACACGTGTCAAATACATCCCCTTTTAAAATCTGCCATATGAAACAAGTGAGTCTGCTGGAAATGATTGTTGTAACCAAGTAAGACATGTTAATAATGCCTAGAATTAAGTATCATCTTGAACTGTAAAAACAAAACAAGTGAGAGTGTGAGAAAGACGTATGAATCGACCAAGAAAGCTGTAATAACTCTTGAATAAAGTATACTGCAGTCAGTACATAATGAAATGAATGAGACAGCCACAACCAAACAGTGAAATGTTTTTAATAAAGTAGTGAAGCTGGAATGTGTCTGTCCCACAATTTGGATATGTTGCTGTACCCTTGCAATATGGAGATAGCATGGTTGTATGAAATAATGAACATCCACAGTTGTCTAGAGCCATATAAATCAAATGTATCAGGATGCTGTACCTGAACACAGCCAGATATGAATGTGTATGAATAAAAATGCAATGTATATTAATGTAGCAGTAACAGTCCCATCACAAACATTCCTAAGGTTACATATAGGAAACTGTACTAAGACCTGTAGGGTATATATATCTGCAGCTACTAGAAATGTACAGCATATGTATAGGTAGCTGAAGTTGTTAATTAAATATTTCTTCACCCTACCCTATATTCACAAATAATGCCATTCCACAACAAACTGGGTATGTGTATTCACAATTAATTCCTATGGACATTTGTCCTGTTGGTTCATACATATTTTCACGTATGTTGATGCATGTGCCCTGTTCACATATCCAAACCTGATGGCCTGTTGCCATCAATCAACCCTACATGCTGTTGGATTGTGTACTGTTGTTCAAAATATGCATGTGTTATGCTTGCTGTTCAATGTTTGGAATTCATGGGTGTTTGGTTAATGGGAATACTGATGCATGCTGTTACAAATAATTTTGAATGGTATTGTTTGTTACTAACCCAAAATGTCATAAAATATTGCTAAACATAGGACAACAGGGAAGGCGGGTTCCAGCAGACCCACCTCTCCCACCTCATCTGGCGAGTGCACCTGGCACTAGTGCCCAGGCCGGAACCTCCTCCGGTGGCCCTGTGCCACCTTCGGGTGGAAGCACTGCAGGGGATGGGGCTCATCCCCCCTCTGCAAGCGTGGCAAGAGGAGAACATCCACTCACCCTCCAAAGTGTCTGGTCTGTGGTGCGTAGCGAGATCAGGCATTCTGTGCTTGAACCCCTACACCAGCTTGAGGCATGGGTGGCGCAACTCACGGGTGTGCCTGCTGCCCATCCTGCACAGCCCCCAGCACAGCCCCATCCTGGGCAGTGAAGACACAGTGGCAACTGCCCATGGGTGGGGATCTCAGTTCCACTGTTGCCATCTGTGGACTCATGGGCTCGCGATATCCAAACATCCATCCCCGTCAATTGTGTTTCCCCCCCACATGTGTCATACTCCGCCCCTGTATGCATCTTGTTTTGTCTTGTTTGTTAACCTCCCCTACCTACCTCCCCAAATATACCTACTTCCTGTACCTCACATTCCACTCTCACCTGAAAAAAAAAAATAAAAAAGGGCACTCTGTTCCCGCAAAAAAATTACGCCCCATACATAGCTGCCCATTTTGCAGACATGTCTGCTGGACATGTGAACTGGTAATTACAATTGGCTGTACAACATATTTTGTTGTCCTCACCCCTCTCTCAGGGGTGGAAGGTTTCAAATTTCACACCAAATTACACACATATGCACAGCTGTTGCTGATAAAGAAATGGGCAGCTATGGGCCTTTCCTACATCCTTCCTGCAAATCCCGAGCTTGTTTTCCAACTGTCCTACCCTCTTTGTGCCCCCTTTTTCACCACTTTCCTATCTCCCCATTTTCTTTTCTTTCAAAGAAATTAGTGCGGGTGTGCGCGAGAGTAAGCACTTTTAAGCAGTAATAAGCGGGTGTGCGCTTGTGTGGGCTTAGCTAAGCATGTGTGCATGAAGCTAAGCGACAGTGCGCATGCATGAGCTCCGTGAAAACCAGCGCTAACCCGCTTACAACTGCTTAAAAGTGCCTTAGTCACTCTGAATGACAAGGCCTGTAGTCTGCTCAGCAGCAAAATAAAATTCCTCTGTCTGTCTCGAACCCAGGACCTTGGAAACACTAGTCTGCATGACTTACCACTAAGCCATGACTGATACACAAGAACTTTGTGCTGAAAGCAATATATCATGAAATAGTAGGACTGAATGTAAAGGGAATATAGGAAGGCTATTACACAAAGCTTTTTTTGTATCTTTACTGGCAATTCTTGTGGAATTGCATTACATTAGTGTGAGAAGAGAAACAGCCATGCTAGTAGGTAGCTAGTAAGTAATAATGTGACAGTAGCACCTTGCAAACCACACACACTATCAGAGCAGGATAAACAGTGCCATATTTGAATAGGTAAGAGGCCAGACCTCGCAACTGTGACTGATTTACAGGGATGTTCCTGATTTGAAAACAAATGTTAACTGTGCCCCACTGACTCCCTGTGAAATGTACTAACAGTAGGCAGAAAGGTGTGGAATCCCACGTAATGGTTACTGTCAATTACTTAAAGTATGCACTACTTGCATGTCAGAAATGGTGTAGTAATACATATGCTCAAAATACCCCACAGTCACAACTGCAGAATATCTGAATACATCACAGGTGTATCCCACGGATATGTACCATTCCCTGAGGCTGATAAAAGATACAAATGAGAGTATCTGAGGCCTGCAAGTGTCACAAACTCACAGGCATATCATTCTGTCCGCTGTCACACACTCTGTGAATAGCTGTTGAATTGCTTCCACAAGCACACCCTCATGCAGGAGTACAACCCAGAAATATCAAAGGATGTAGCCAACTAATAAAATAAGGACAGTATAGCGGTTTACAAGCGCTGCATGTGCCTGCTATCCATAACTGTTAGTACAAAGTACAAGGCCCCTCTACTGCTCAGCAGCAAAATAAAATACCCTTGTAGGTGTCAAGCCCCACACCTTGGCCAGAACAGACTGCATGCAGTACCACCAAACCACACCAAACATATAAGGAATTGCTGCTGAAAGAAATATAGCAAGCATTACAAGGAGTGAATGAAAATGGAAAATAGGAAAGCCATAGCAACACATTCCAGTAAAGACACCTAGCAGGCCTTCAAGGAGTGAATGTAAAGGCTAAATAGTGAAGCCATAGCAACAAATTGCAAGAGCCACTGCTGTATACCAGTTAATCCACAAGTCCCACAGGAAAGCACATACTCCCATTTAAACAGTATTAGTATTATTAGGTGTCAGTTAACCTACACACTGAGAAGAATGAACTGGAGGAAGCAATAGTCAGGTTTCAGTACAACATGCATTTCAGTGCCTACAACACAGCCTTAAATATGAGAGACATACCAACCTTTACACTCACAGAATAGTGTCCACAGCATACCAGCATGGTCCCCACCTTGAAAATCTGAAAGGGCTATGCCTACCTAACCTAACATTTTATAGCACTGTCCTGAGATCACAGTGAGAACTGCAATTACCACACAGCAGGCTGCATGCAATTAGTAAATGCTGGCTAACAATTGGTGCAGAGGCCATCACATGCACATGTGCAGATACCTACAAAAGCAGCCTGTACTCCCAGTCCACACATGCAATAGTTTCATTGCAACAACTGGAGAGAGAGAGAGAGAGAGAGAGAGAGAGAGAGAGAGAGAGAGAGAGAGAGAGAGACAGACAGACAGACAGACAGAGAGACAGAGAGAGACACCAAAAAAAAAAAATAAATAAATAAAAAAACATCAAGCTAACCATCAACAGGCCACCAAGCAGCAAGCCATCACAAACAGCAGTGAGAAACAAAGGTAATGTAAACTACATAATCTAATAATCTACATACTGTGAACCCTTCATATGTGTTAGCAGTCTGTATCTATCTATCTATCTATATATATATATATATATATATATATATATATATATATATATGAAGATGTGCATAAAGCAGGGGACATACTGCAACTGATAGTGAAGGCTGGACATACATATGTATTTGAAGGTTGCTATGTGCACATATCAATGTAGGTTGTAGTGCAACGTACAATGTAAGTTGTACAGTAATGGATGTTTAGCAGTATGTTAGTGTGTGTATTTGTATGTGTAAATAAATTAAAAAAAAAAATATATATATATATATATATATATATATATATATATATATATATATATATATATATATATATATATATATATATATATATGTATATATATATATATATCTATATATATATATATATATATATATATATATATATATATATATATGCATATATGTGTACATAGATAGAGAGGGATGTATAAATAGATAGACATATATAGATAGAATATATATATACATATATATGTAATAGACACATACATATATAGATATATATATAGATACATACACATATACAGACAGATATGAATGTCTAGAGATATGTATGTATATGAATATCTCTCTCTCTCTCTCTCTCTCTCTATATATATATATATATATATATATATATATATCTATATATATATATATATATATATATATATATATATATATATATACTGAGAGAGGCACATGTGTGCAGATGTATTGCAGCAGGTGTCTGGTGACAAAGGCATGGACTGAACACCAGTGTGGAAACTGGAGTACCATACCCCACTCCAAAACACTTTCACCACTAACCTCCACACAGGTGGTTGCCTGCCTACTACTGGATGTGTCAGAAGGAAACATGGGAAACAAGTGTACAATAGCCTCCCCTTTGATATTCACAGTGGCACACTAGTCTTGTAATCCCTGTACATGGTACATGTCAGCACAAATGGTGTGTCAGCTAGGGAAATGTAGGTCACTGTACCCCTCTACACCTCACAATGTCCTACACGGTATGTGCGTCCCATGACAACTACAGAAAGGGAGAAGGACACAGTCATACCTAACAAACAGTGATAATGTCCTCAAACACATTACCTATGCAGAGTGACTGACAAAACCACAGATAGAGTGCCTCTCATACTACCTACACAGAGGTTACCACTGCTGGATATACATAGTTAAGTCACACCCATAACAGTTGTCCAACAACCATGGTAACACCTCACAATATCCCCAGCCTAAATTACCTATGTCTGTCATCCTTGGCACCGCAGTAAAGAGCACATGGTGGAAGTACAGGTTCCTACCCACAAATAAGCCATACCCTGGAGTAAACCACCCAGCATTAAGAAGCAAGGCTCCTCATTAGTAGATGTCAGACATACCCCTGTTGAATGTTATGCAGATAGGTAATATGCCATATGAGTCACCCTGTGTAACTGTTTGACAGGGGCAAGTACAATCACATTACATGTGTCCCAAGGGGCAGGGTAGCATAACAGTATGCTGCTGTAGGCCCAGGGCCAGTAGCATACTACCTACCTATGACACAATGCACACACACATATACTCATTGCAATACCAACTACATGAGGTGGAATGAGTGTGCCACTGACTGTGTGCAAGGTCTGTAATGGTGTGATTGCTCAGCATAACTTTGTGTCTGTCATGGTAGTGTGTGTCCTTGGTGTGAGGCCAGAGAAAGATGTGTCAGGTATTGGGATACAAACCTACTACATTGCCATATGTTGTGCTGTGGTTCCCTGTATATGACTGCAGTATAGGTAGGGGTATGGCTGCAAAGACTCTTGTGCATTACCATTGAAATTTTAACTGTGTATTGCATGCATTGCATGGGTGGACAATGTTCCCCATCCATTACATTGATACATACCCCCAGTGTGAGGTTGTGCATTGGACCTCAAACAGTGTGCCGACTGCTGGTGTATACTAGTTTGTTGTATGGAGTGTGCCAGGCACTGTCACACAGTTGTTGGCTGAACACTGATATGTGATCATTTACATGTGTATCCCCCAATAGACAGACAGATGCTATATATGGCAGTTCAGTGATATCACTACAGTAGATTATTATGCGTGCCATATTACTTGCTCACATATTTTTCTTTTCCTTCCAGGGCGATGGTGCACCAGCGCAACACCTCATACTCGGCTGCAGAGGAAGAGGAGATACACCTGAGCCTGGTGCGGGATTTTGCCACACTCTTTTCCCACACCAGCCAGAACCAGCAGGAGAGGGCTGCACTGTGGCAAGACCTTGTCCGTCGGGTAAATGACATAGGCATGCATAACTGGACATATGAGCAGGTATGCCATCATTGCAGTGATTTAATTAGAAATGTCCTAGTGAACCAATTAGAAATGTCTGTCAGCATGTGTCTCATATCCACAGGCAACAGCTTGCCATAGGTGGTGGGGCAGCTATACATCCCCCCCTCACCAGACTGGAGGAGCTCCTCCTAAGTGTTGTGGCTCCAGCCCAACAACAACAACATCCGCAGACATGTGTAATGATGGAGGCTGGAGCCACCCAGCATGTGGACATGGAGCGTGCAGGTAACATGCCATATCTATAGTTGACTGTTCTCTACACTGGTAGTTTATGCATGTGTGAGATGTGCACTGTGTTTGTAGCTGTTATCCTGGAAATTATTGTGCAAGATTGATATTCTCAATATCAGCAGTAGACCTGTGAAAGCCAACTGTTATACTACTGTACTGTATCATACTCAGAGTATCAATGGCACAGTTGTGCCCAATGACAATAAATGTCTTATTTGTGCAGGTCCCTCTGGTGTAACAGCAAGGCAGCCAATCCATGCTGGTGAGTGTGTAATAACAATACTTTTAATACTAATGATAATAATAGTAATAATACCCTTAAACAGTATTGTTATGTGTTGGATTGCAGATGTGTTTGTGTCTGTGTGCTTGTGTCTCATGTACTGAGGAGTGTGCATGTGCCCATGTATGCATGTGTGCATGTGCCCATGTGTGCATGTGTGCATGTGCCCATGTGTGCATGTGTGCATGTGTGCATATGTGCATATGTGTATGTGTGCATGTGCCCATGTGCCCATGCGTGCATGTGTGCATATGCCCATGTGCCCATGTGTGCATGTGGGCATATGTGCATGTGTGCATGTGCCCATGTGTGCATGTGTGCATGTGCCCATGTGTACATGTGTGTATGTGCCCATGTGCCCATGTGTGCATGTGTGCATGTGTGCATGTGCCCATGTGTGCATGTGTGCATGTGTGCATGTGCCCATGTGCCCATGTGTGCATGTGTGCATGTGCCCATGTGTGCTTGTGCCCATGTGTGCATGTGTGCATGTGCCCAAGTGCCCATGTGTGCATTGTGCATGTGCCCATGTGTGCATGTGTGCATGTGCCCATGTGTGCATGTGTGCATGTGCGCATGTGCCCATGTGTGCATGTGTGTATGTGTGCATGCGTGCATGTGTGCATGTGCCCATGTGCATCTGTGGTAACATTGTGTACACATTGTAAACTGTGTTTCCTGTCTTCCTCTCACAGGTTCTGGTGTTGCTCTGGTGGTGTGCAGCAGGGAACCTGAAGCCACTGCTGGGGATAGTGATAATGATGATACATGTGTAATGGCACAGGAGGTGTGACAGGGTCTGTTGTTGGTCAGCCAATCGACAATACACAGCAGTCAACCCCATGAATGCACACAGTCATCTTGCCAATACATCCATTGTCACCAATGTCCTTAGGTGAGGGACAGCATACAGTGGGCATTGACCAGGGTAATGTGGTATCAGTGGCACATGCATTCCCCTCACAGCAGCCATGGCCAGAGTCCTGACATGGTACCACACAGGAAGATGTCCAGGGGTTCTCGTGGGAGCATCCGTGGGCGTACTGCCCCTGTCAGACATGCCCACAGAGGTCTTTCAACCTCAGCTATGTCCTGGGCTGTAATGCAGGCACAGGCACGTATGGAACGGTACACCAGACAGGGTCTGAGGGAGCTTAGAGCACATCGCACTGTTATGAATGACACTATGCATGACATTGCGGTTGCCATCCGTAATTTCACCGAGGTCATTGACAGACGTTAGGGGGACACATTAGATCTGTTCCACAACTACATGTCCATGAGCCAGGGCAATGCAGGATGGTTGAGGTGTCAACGTGGACATATGCCAGCAACATCAGCAGCTGGCAGTCATCGCGGATGACAACAAACCCGCAGCCGCTCCCATAGTGCCAGTACCAGCCCCAGAAATGCTGGGTCTGTGCTGTCATTAGACCACCCTAGGAGACCACGTGCAGGTAGCTCTGGACAGTCCCAGCAGGGACATGTGTCCAGTCATCAACCAACTGCTTCTGATGACAGTACCCAGTCTGGCTTAGTACCTGATACTGTCCGTAGCACCCCTGCCAGGCACAGGTACCGTGTCCGTGGCCAGAGACAGTGATCTGTATGACCTGGCAGGTACAGTCCGTGGCTGTCCACAAACACCCGTATATGGCAGCCATGAGGTGGAACTGTGTGCATGCATACACACATGCATAATGCTAACACCTAGGGCTAACACATACACACACACACCGCATCAATATTGCCCCATCTTGTACTGTTGTCCCTCACTAACACACACACACATACATGTCGATTGGTTGTATCAGTGGCAGACTAAGGCATACCAAGTACACACCCTGTGCATATGATGAAACTGTGCCACCTCCTGCAATATGTAACATTGATGCAGGAACAGGTTAACATGGTGCTGATGCACAGGGTGACTACATAGAAGTGTAGTAATATTATCATGTTGTCAACAGTACAATGTAATGATATCAATGTGGGTATATCCCAGCATGCCTGATGCATTAACAGTATGATTGTCATTGTATTGTTTTGTACACCACTATTAATTACCATGGTGTAATGTCTGCACATCTTTGCATTCTGGTGGTAAGGCAGAAAACACAAGGCCACCTACATAGGTAGCACAGAGGATAAGAAAATGGAAGTAATGATGCTCAATGCTGGACATGTAAACCACTAGATGCATGCAGTCCAAACTCTACTCTGCATGGAGAATGTTGATATCTGTGCAGTAATAGACAACAGGTTCAAGACTCCCAAGATCACCCTAGCACTACCAGGTTACACCTCATACCATGCTTGACAGCCCCAAAACACGGAACTAACTATGACAGGAGGGTGAGTCTCATTAAATGTCAAGGATACTGTGGTGGCAGGACAGGTAGCTTACATCCTTCTAAGTTGGGAACTGCTGATTGAGGGCTCAGTGTCTCTTATTCTAAAAGTGTATTAGTTCTGGTTTAAGCACTTGGGCTTCAGGCTAGTTATTTTACATTAAGAAGGTTCATGGTCTGCACTCTTGTGGGAGGAGAGGCTGGACTCTGCACATCTGAGCTGGGAATTTCTGGTTAAAGGCTTATGGTGCCTGCATATTTGAACTGTTTCTTACTGAAATTGGTACACCTTGTTTGCTGAAGCATAGACTAGATCCAGGCCTGCTGAATGTAGCTTTGTTTGTATGTTTGTTTGCTTGTTATTTCCCTGAAACTCTAATTCCACCTAAAATGCAGCTTTTCAGCGCTTCTGTGGATCCCTAGTGACATCGGCATTGCTTACTCTACTTATTTCCTCGTTTCACTTGAAAGAATGTTACTGTTTGTCATTTTTGCATTTAAGTTACCTGTAACACATTGCATTTAAGTTACCTGGCACTTGCTCACTAAAGCAATTATATAAGTCAGCACTAACAAATTAAAAGCACTACACCCTCACAAACTCATCTTGAGTACCTTGTTCCCCATTGGCCCTTTTTTTGTCAATTATAAAGGAATTCCCAATACTATTCTAGCATGTCCAAAGGTCAGTTGTCAATCTCCTCTCCGGTCCAACTGGTGAATCTGGGAATCTTGAGGCAATGTTACAACTGCCTCATGTACACAGACAACCCTCTCCTCCTTCCAACAAATTCCAACACATGTGAGAGATGCAATCATATAGCCAAACTGGAGGCTAAGCTCTCTCAACTCAGTACTGGCGAAACCTGTCAGGAGGAGAATGAAACCACACTCACTACAATTTCAGTCTCACATAGACCTACCACGACAGCAAACCAAACACATAAACACACAAAAACATACTCGGAGGCTCTAAATAAAAATCTGCCTAAGCAGCAGAGACCTCCAAAGCAGACACCCAAGCAACCGCTACCCCAAAGCAAAACACGTGCAAAACATAGCTCACAAAGCCAGTGTGCTGAACAGTCACAGCCCTTAAGGCTAAACAACACACCTGATACACTTGTAATAGGTGACTCTATCATCAGGCACACTGATGTACCACTCACCAGGCTGAACAAGGAGAAGGTCACGGTGAGCTGCCTGTCGGGTGCTAGGATCCACCACATAACACAAGCACTCAGGTCACTCCAAGGCAAGTACAAATATGACTCAGTCATTGTCCATGCTGGTGTGAATGACCTGAGACGTACCTCCCTGGACTACATGAAAAGAGACACAGAGAAGCTCTCTGAGCATGTGGCCCAGGCTGGTATGACCCTGACCTTGAGTAACATCTTACCCTCACCAAGAATGATGCCACAATATGAAGACAAGATGATCAATTTCAACAATTGGCTTAAGTATTGGTGTCATTCAAAGGGGATCCAATGCCTGTCAGCCTGGGATGACATGCTCGATAAGCCACAATGCTTTACTAGGGACGGCTTGCACCTGTCACCCCTGGGCTTTCGGATATTGGCAAAGGCTCTTGCTACCCCCATAGTGCCTTTTTTAGGCAAGGCTCAAAAGACAAACCCACCTCCATAGGTATCACAAGGGATAAGAAACTAATAGTAATGCTACTTAACGCCAGCAGTGTAAACCTCAAGATGCATGCACTGGAAACTGTCCTTAGCATGGAGAACATCAATATCTGTGCAGTAACAGAATCCTGGTTCAAGGCTACTGAGAACACCCCAGCACTGCCAGGTTATACCTCATACCATGCTTGTCAGCCCCAAAACTTGAACAGAATCAGAACAGGAGGGGGAGTATCAATATTCGTCAAAGATACACACACCTCCAGGTTGGTGGCACAGCACAAAGCATCAGAGACTATCCATGTGCAACTAACAGTGGGTAAAACTGCCTTCCAGTTTATAGCCTGATACAGACCACCCTCCCAAACCCAGGAACCCCACTTGGCCTTCCTGAGAATACTGGAAAATATGAAGGTCTCTCAAAACACCATTATATTGGTGGACTTCAACTACCCAAACATAGACTGGGATTATTACTCTAGCTCCAACACCTTAGCTCAAAGGTTCCTAGAATTTATAAACTCAAATGCTATGATGCTATGGAACAACTTGTTACCACTCCCACAAGAGGGGAAAACATACTGGACCTGATCATCACCAATATGGGGACTCTATGCTCCAGACCAGAAGTGTATCCCTCACTGGTAAGATCAGACCATAAACTAATCTCACTGGATATTCACATCCCGACCCCACCCCCTGCCCAGAAAACCACAGTGTAAAACTTCTCTAAAGCAAATTTCACACCCCTCAAAACCAAGGTGGAATCCTTCTAAGCCCCCGGGCCTGTGGAAAATACGGCCCAGACTGTAGAATCCTTTAAAAATGCATTCTATGAACATCTTCAGGAATGCATGGATCATGCAATCCCAAATAAAACCAAGACCCAATCCTTCAAAGGCAGACGTCCTGTCTGATGGACCACAGCCATAAACAAACTATGCAATAGAAGGAGGAAGCTACTACACGATAGAGCAAAATCCCAAAAAAGGAAGGCATCTCTGATCAGTGTTAGCAAAATACTATGGGCACTCATAAAATCATCTAAGGCAAGCTTCGAGAGAAAAATTGCACAGGACACTAAGGATAATCACAAGGATTTCTTTAGTTATGTTAGGAACCTGGGTGGGAATTTCCAGATATGCTCAGAATTAGTCCAAAATGACAAAAAATACACCGAACCCACTGACATTGCCAACATCCTAGCTGACAGGTTCAGCGCAAACTTCTCCCCCCCCCTCCCTACCAGATGGGCAAATATCTATCCCAGCAGAGTGCTGCCCCCTGACATCTCAGATGCTCAGGTAAGAGCCGCCCTCTCCTAAGCAAAAAACACAGCATCAATGGGACCAGACGGTGTCCCGGGCTGCGTCCCTACATGAACTCCAAGATGAGCTAAACTCAAACATAAAACTACTGCTCAATCTCAGCCTTACCACAGGATATGTGCCCAAAGAGTGG
This sequence comes from Protopterus annectens, assembly GCF_019279795.1. Classification (NCBI taxonomy): domain Eukaryota; kingdom Metazoa; phylum Chordata; order Ceratodontiformes; family Protopteridae; genus Protopterus; species Protopterus annectens. The sequence goes on from NC_056735.1 coordinate 1,501,356,034, forward strand.
CGTACAGCAACAGTGGTCCCTCTACACAAAGGTGGTGCCACAACAGATCCTGGAAACTATAGCCCCATAAGCCTGACTACCTTGGTCTGCAAAGCTATGGAAAGGATCATTATGGACCTCATAAATAAAGATATTGGGGACCTGCAGACACTGGATCCTGCACTGTTCAGCTTTGTTAAGGGCAGATCATACCTCTTAAACCTGGTCGATTTCTTTGAAACAGTTACCAAGGCCATTGATGAGGGGAAGGTGGTCCACACAGCCTAGCTGGACCTTGCAAAAGCCTTCGATACAATACCCCACTCGGGCATTATAGATAAGCTCATCAGCTTAAATATAAACCGCTATGTCACTAGATGGGTTGCAAACTGGCTCAAGGACAGAACCCACATGGTTAGAATTACTGGAGCCATGTCAGACTCCAAACCAGTTACAAGTGGCGTCCCACAAGGCTCAGTCCTGGGACCTCTCCTGTTCGGTATATATTTCTTGGAGGTACAGGCCAACACGGAAGGACTGTGGCTGACCAAGTTCGCAGATGACTGCAAACTGGGCGCTATAATCGACTCTCCAGCCGACACAACCATCCTCCAAAAGGGCCTCATAGAAACAGACAACTGGTGCCAGAGCCATGGCCTCAAGCTAAACTCCAAAAAGTGTATAGTCATCCCCTTTGGCAAAAACAATGTGCCCACAAATTACCACATAGGTGGTAATCCATTAAGTACGGAAGAAGTAATTAGGGACATGGGGACCCAAGTTGATAGCAATCTCTCATTTGACAACCACATGGCTAAACATTTTATATAGCCCACCTAATCATGAAGGGATTCACATCTAGATCAGGGGAGGTCATCGTGCCTCTTTACTCATCCCTCATCAGGCACATAATTGAGTACAATGCCCCTTTTGGGATGTACCTTACCAGACACCTGCAGCAACTGAAAAGACCCCAAAAGTACCTCACCAAGAGGATCAAAGGACTCAAACAGATGCCATATGCTGCCCGGTTAACAAAACTCCATACTCAGTGGCATACCGCCTGCTCAGAGGTGATATGTGCCTGACGTATAACGTCATGTCCAACCCGGAATTAATGGACATGCTGCACCTCAGAAAATTCAAATCCCATCGAGCTATGCGCTCGAGAGACTTGAACCTCAGCACTGACATAAATAGGACATGCTGGAGGGACAGATTCATAACCCAGAGGCTCCCTTTACTCTGGAATAAAATCCCAGTCCAGGCTAGGCAGAGTTCCTCATTGACTCTCTTCAAGAGGAATCTTGATGAGTGGATGGGGGATCGTAGGTTTACCCCGGGTATCACTTCTGTGTCACTGTTAGACAGAGGCACAGTATACTAACCTCGAAAAAGGGCATAGCAACATTAATTTAAAATGGGTGGCGAAAGCCAAACACACTCTGGCTTGGCTTATAAATGCCCTAGGGCAGATAGCCTAGTATCAACCTATGAACCTATACCCACACCACCAGGTTGTTGCCACAGCGTGACACATCACAGACTATCCACGTGCAACTAACAGTAGGTTAAACTGACTTCCCGTTCATAGCCTGCTACAGACCACCCTCCTAAACCCAGGTAACCCACTTGGCCTACTTAAGAACACATGAATGTATGCAGGTGTCTCCAAACAACAATATATTTGGCAGCTTCATTTACCCACACAATGACTGGGAGCATTACTGTAGCTCCAACACCCTAGGTGAAAGGTTCCTAGAATTCATACACTCAAATGCTATGGAACAACTTGTTACCACTCCCACAAGAGGGGAAAACATGTTGCACCTGATCATCACCAACATGTGGACTATATGCTCCAGACCAGAAGTGTATCCCTCACTGGTAAGATGACACCATAGACTACTCTCACTGTATATTCACATACCAACCGCAGCCCCTGCACAAAATACCACAGTCAAATATTTGTGTAATGCAAATTCCATGTATTCACATGAGGCAGGCTTCACACATGGGAACTATTTAAGGTCATGGGTACATATGTCTATGTGGCACACACATACCTCATGTGTGCATTGAAATTACTGATATAATATATGTCATACAATATTAAGAGCAACACCCAACACACATGGACAAACAGTGTGACAAAAACACACATGGCATTTGTAGGATTTAAACCCCTATCTAACTATGTTATGACACTTGAGAGAGACACATTAGCAGAGTGTGCTATTTGCATTACTCAGAGGGTTTTTTTCTCCTGCTATACTTATAGGGTGCTGACATCATCAGTGTTTAGAAAGAGGAATGTACATCATGTAGTGTGTTCTTCTAGTTGCCAAAAGGGACATTTCTTTCAATCAGAATTGTACACACACTAATTCCCCCCGGGATATTTCTTTCAAAAAGAATTGCACAAATACTAACCCCACCCCAATCACACACACTGAGCATTTGCAGGATTCAAACCCCTACTCAACTATATTATGACACTTGAGACAGACGTATTAGCAGAGAACGCTATTTACATTACTGGGAGGTTTTTCTTCTCCTGCTATACTTATAGGGTGCTGACATCATCAGTGTTTAGAAAGAGGATGTACATCATGTAGTGTGTTCTTCTAGTTGCCAAAAGGGACATTTTTTTTTCACACAGAATTGCACACACACTAACCCCTTCCCCCCAGGGCATTTCTTTCACACAGAATTGCACACACACTAATCCCACCCCACCCCAAACACACACACACACACACACACACACACACTGAGCATTTGCAAGATTCAAACCCCTACTCGACTATATTATGACACTTGAGACAGACGCATTAGCGGAGAACACTATTTACATTACTGGGAGGTTTTTCTTCTCCTGCTATACTTATAGGGTGCTGACATCATCAGTGTTTAGAAAGAGGATGTACATCATGTAGTGTGTTCTTCTAGTTGCCAAAAGGGACATTTTTTTCACACAGAATTGCACACACACTAACCCCCCCCCCCAGGACATTTCTTTCAAACAGAATTGCACACACACTAATCCCACCCCACCGCAAACACACACACTGAGCATTTGCAGGATTCAAACCCCTGCTCAACTATATTATGACACTTGAAACAGACGCATTAGCAGGGAATGCTATTTGCATTATTGGGAGGTATTTCTTCTCCTGCTATACTTATAGGGTGCTGACATCATCAGTGTTTAGAAAGAGGATGTACATCATGTAGTGTGTTCTTCTAGTTGCCAAAAGGGACATTTTTTTCACACAGAATTGCACACACACTAACCCCTCTCCCCCAGGACATTTCTTTCAAACAGAATTGCACACACAGTAATCCCACCCCACCCCAAACACACACACACACACACACACACACACACACACACACACACTGAGCATTTGCAGGATTCAAACCCCTACTCAACTATATTATGACACTTGAGACAAACGCATTAGCGGAGAATGCTATTTACATTACTGGGAGGTTTTTCTTCTCCTGCTATACTTATAGGGTGCTGATATCATCAGTGTTTAGAAAGAGGATGTACATCATGTAGTGTGTTCTTCTAGTTGCCAAAAGGGACATTTGTTTCACACAGAATTGCACACACACTAACCCCCCCCAGGGCATTTCTTTCAAACAGAATTGCACACACACTAATCCCACTCCACCCCAAACACACACTGAGCATTTGCAGGATTCAAACCCCTGCTCAACTATATTATGACACTTAAAACAGACGCATTAGCAGGGAATGCTATTTGCATTATTGGGAGGTTTTTCTTCTCCTGCTATACTTATAGGGTGCTGACATCATCAGTGTTTAGAAAGAGGATGTACATCATGTAGTGTGTTCTTCTAGTTGCCAAAAGGGACATTTTTTTCACACAGAATTGCACACACACTACCTGCTCAACTATATTATGACACTTGAAACAGACGCATTAGCAGGGAATGCTATTTGCATTATTGGGAGGTTTTTCTTCTCCTGCTATACTTATAGGGTGCTGACATCATCAGTGACATTTTTTTCACACAGAATTGCACACACACTAACCCCCCCCAGGACATTTCTTTCAAACAGAATTGCACACACACTAACCCCACCCCAACCCACCCCAACCCTACACACACTGAGCATTTGCAGGATTCAAACCCCTACTTGACTATGTTATGACACTTGAGAGAGACGCATTCGCAGAGCGCGCTATTTGCATTACTAGGAGGTTTCCTTTCTCCTGCTATACTTATAGGGTGCTGACATCATCAGTGTTTAGAAAGAGGAATGTACATCATGCAGTGTGTTCTTCTAGTTGCCAAAAGGGACATTTCTTTCACACAGAATTGCACACACACATAGGGTGCTGACATCATCAGTGTTTAGAAAGAGGAATGTACATCATGTAGTGTGTTCTTCTAGTTGCCAAAAGGGACATTTTTTTCACACAGAATTGCACAACATACATAGGGTGCTGACATCATCAATGTTTAGAAAGAGGAATGTACATCATGTAGTGTGTTCTTCTAGTTGCCAAAAGGGACATTTCTTTCACACAGAATTGCACACACACTAAACCCCCCCAGGACATTTCTTTCAAACAGAATTGCACACACACTGAGTATTTGCAGGATTCAAACCCCTACTTGATTATATTATAACACTTGAGAGAGAGAGACGCATTTGCGGAGCGCGCTATTTGCATTAGTAGGAGGTTTCCCTTTTCCTGCTATACTTATAGGGTGCTGACATCATCAGTGTTTAGAAAGAGGAATGTACATCATGTAGTGTGTTTTTCTAGTTGCTAAAAGGGACATTTCTTTTGCACAGAATTGCACACACACTAACCCCCCCCCCCAAATACACACTGAGCATTTGCAGCATTCAAACCCCTACCTAACTATATATGACACTTGAGAAAGACACATTAGTGGAGCACGCTATTCGAATTACTGGGTATCTTTTCTTCTCCTGCAGTATCTATCGGGTGCTGACATCATTATTTATAAAGAGGTATGTACAGCTATTACTATCTGTCAGTAAGGGGGATAGCATATATATGCATTAACAGACGCCTACTTCAGGGTCACATATGCACATCAGCACTGCCAGGTTATGTTTTATACCATGCTTCATGACCACAGGACCTGTAACACACAACACAACCAGTTCAGACTACCCCTCCCATATCCAGGAACCACACTTTGCTTTCCTGGGAACAGTGTAGGATATGAAGGTGTTCACATACACCATTACAGTGGTTAACTTCAGGTACAGGTATATTGAGTGGGGGAACTAGTCAGGCCTCAACAACATCACCCTGCAGCCACTACAATTTGTGAATCCATGTGCTATGGCAGGACCAATCACCACAGCCACAAGGAGGAATACATATTGGACCTGACCATCTGCAACATGGGGACTCTATGTTCCACACCAGAGGTAGACCACCATTGTTAATATCTGACCATAACCAACTTTCCCTGGACATCCATATCCCATCTCCACCCCCAGGCAAGGAAGTCACTGCAAACAAAGTATTTATCAAAAGCAGACTTTGCACTTGTGAAGACTGGGGTGGAAGACTTCAAAGAACCCATGCTGGGGAAAGAACCCATGCTGGGGGATTATAATGGACACTCTGCATAATCCTTGACAATTGCATTCTATGAGCATCCGGAAGGTTTCCATTGATCATGCTATCCCAAATAAACCCAAGACTCCTCCACAACAGAAGACCTGTCTGGTGTACACCAGCCATATATAAGCTGTACAACAGAAGGAGGGAGCTAATACATTACAGAGCAATATCCCACAGAGGGAGGACGTCTCTGAACAGTATTGGCAAGACACTTCAATCCCTCAAAATCATCACTTCAAAGTGTTGACAGTGAAATTGTCCAGACACTGCAGATAAGGCTCCCCTTAGTCTGTAATTGATGCCCAATTACTATTATAAGTCCTCGCCAACCCTCTTCCAGCAAACACCAGCCACATGGATGTGACATTGCAAATTCAGCCCCTGGGATCTCCACTGTGTCCCTGCTTGATGGAGGCACAGCACACTAGCCTTAAATGGTGCCTTCTGTGACCTACTTTACAGAGGCACAGTAGCCTACTGTACTGGGGAGGCAGACACCAAACACACTCTGGCTAAGCTTATGTATTCCCTAGGGCAAATAGCCTAGCATTGACCTCTACACCCATATGTTTAATTTTCAGATGCACAATATTTGTTGCTGATAAACTGTTTGCAGGTCTTTATTGCCATAGCTTTCCCTGTTTCTATGAACAACTTGTGTAACTATGGAAGATGTTTGAATATGAGAGGGATCCACTATTTTGCTTATGTCTCTGTTGTCATTTAACTGTGTGCACTGGGCAGATTGCTGTATTGTGGGAGGTTCCTGGCTTAACACATACAAATGCCAGATATGTGTGGCCAACTGCTAAACTGAGACATGGCCTAAGTGTGTGAGCATGTCCAGTTCAGGCTTTCCATGGCTTGTTGCCTGACATATGTCTCATTTATCAAAGTGTGCGAGCATGCCCAGTGTGAGCTTTCCATATGTTGAAATCTGAGGTCCACCACATTTGTGGTTGTGTGTGAACTTCAACAATATTTCACATTTATAGTTGTGTATTGGAAGTCATGTTGTGTACTTACTGCCCAACTGCTTTGTGTCTGAACCCAACAGGGATTATACTGTGCCTGCAGGGTTTCCATGGGATAGTTTGCATACAGTTGTCAACATCCTTTCATACTGACCAAACACTGTAATATCGTATAGTGTACTGGTTCAGTACTTTCACTGTGGTGGACAGTATCCTGGGTTTCAGTCCTATCACTGCTTTAAATATTCATAGTGAGCACACCAGACTGGTTAAGAGCCAGTTGTGCAAATATGACCATGTTGCATTTTGTTCAGATATGGACTACTTAAACCAGGCTTGTCCAACATTGGTAGTGTATTCTGCAACTTGGGTGGACATTGACAAACACTAGCTATGTACCCTAGGCCATTTCTAATGCTAGTCAGAGAGTGTGTCTGTCCTTCAACACACATTGTAACTGGAGTTTGCCATGACATATTTCAAGGTTAGTATACTGTGCCTCTGTCTACCCGTGACATAACAGTGATACCCAGGGTAAACCTACCATCTCCCATCCACTCATCAAGATTCCTCTTGAGGAGAGTCAATGAGGGACTCTCTGGCTAACCTGTACTGGGAGTTTACTCAAGAGTGGAGGGAGCTTCTGGGTTATGGATCAATCACTACAGCATGTCCTATTTATGTCAGTGCTGGGGTTCAGGTCTCTCATGTGCATAGCTCACTGGCATTCAGATTTTACAAGGTGCAGCATGTTCATTGATTCCAGCTTGGACATGGCTTTATACATCAGGCACAGATTGCCTCTGGGCAGGCAGTATGACACTGTGTGGAGCTGCAGTTTGTTTAATCAGGCAACACATGGCATCTGTTAGAGCCCTTTGATCCTCCTGGTGAGGTACTTTTGGGGTCTTTCCAGTTGCTGGAGGTGTCTGCTGAGGTACATCCCACAGGGGCCATTGTACTCAATTGTGAGGCTGATGAAGGATGACTGAAGAGGCACGATGACCTCCCCTGATCTAGATGTGAATACCTTCATGATTAGGTGGGTATATGGTATGTTTCTGTAACCACTACAGCCACATGGTTGTCAAATGCAAGATATCTATCAACTTGTGTCCCCAGTTCTCTTATTACTTCTAAAGTACTTAATGGGTTAACACCTATGTGGTAATTGGTGGGCACTTACTGTTTTACCAAAGGGGGTGACTATACACTTTTCTGCATTTAGCTTGATGACATGGCTCTGGCACCAGTTGTCTGTTTCTATGTGGCCCTTTTGTAGGATGCTTGTGTCAGCTGGAGGGTCAGATATGGTGCCCAGTTTGTAGTCATCTGCAAACTTGTTCAGACACAATCCTTCCATGTTGTCCTGTACCTATGGGAAATAAATACCAAACAAGGGAGGTCCCAGGACCGAGCCTTGTGGGATGCCAGTTGTAGCTTTTTTGTAGTCTGACATGGCTGCAGCATTTCTCACCATGTCAGTTCTGTCCTTGAGCTGGTTTGCAACCCATCTACTGACATAGGGGTTTATATTTAAGCTGGTGAGCTTATCTATAATGAACACGTGGGGTATTGTATAGAAGGCTTTTGCAAGGTCCAGATAGGCTGTGTGGACCACATTCCCCTCATCAGTGGCCTTGATGACTGCTTCAAATGAGTCAAACATGTTTAAGGGGCAGGATCTGCCCTTAAGAAATCCACACTGGGTAGGGTCCAGTGTCTGTAGGTCCCCAATATCTTTATTTCTGAGGTCCATGATGATCCTTTCCATAGCTTTGCAGACCAAGCTTGTCAGGATTCTGGGGTGATAGTTTGCAGTACCCATTCAGGCACCACCTTTGTGGAGAGGGACCACTGTTGCTGTACACTGCTGTTTGGGTACATATCCTGTGGTAAGGCTGAGATTGAGCAGTAGTGTTATTTGGTGTTCCATTCTTCTTGGAGTTCATGTTGGACGCAGCCCAGGACACCATCTTGTACCATCGATGTTGTGTGTTTTGCTTTGAAGATGCTGGCTGTTACCTCAGCATCTGCAAAGTCAGGGGGCCAGCACTCTGCTGGGATAGATGTTTGGCATTTTGGTGGGGGGGGGGGGGGAGTTTGCACTAAACCTGTCAGGTTGGATGTTGGCAGTGTGTGTGTGGGTTTGGTGTATTGTTTGTAATATTTGAGTAATTCAGAGCATATCTGTGAATTCCCACCAAGGTTCCTACCATCATTTAAGAAAGCCTTGTGATTATCCTTAGTGTCCTGTACAATTTGTATCTTCATAGGTTCATAGGTTCATACTAGGCTATCTGCCCTAGGGCATTTATAAGCCTAGCCAGAGTGTGTGTGGCTTTCGCCACCCCTTGCAATGTGAATATTATGCCCATTTAGGGTTTACTTTACTGTGCCTCTGTTTAGACATGACACAGTGATGACCCCCGGTGTAAATCTACGATCTCCCATCCACTCGTCAAGATTCCTCTTGAAAAGAGTCAGTGAGGGGCTCTGCCTAACATGGACTGGGATTCTGTTCCAGAGTGTAGGGAGCCTCTGGGTTATGAATCTGTCCCTCCAGCATATCCTATTTATTTATGTGTTGAGGTTGAAATCTCTTGCTCTCGCGGCTCTGATGGATTTGTATTTTCTGAGGTGGAGCATGTCCATTAATTCTGGATTGGACATGGCCTTGTACGTCGGGCATACATTGCCTCTGAGTAGGCAGTATGTGACTAAATACAGCTGGGGTTTCTTCAGCTGGGCAGCATATGACAAATGTTTGAGACCCTTTATCCTCTTGGTGAGGTACTTTTGGGGTCTTTCTAACTGCTGCAGGTGCCGGGTACGGTACATTCCAAATGGGGCATTGTACTCAATTATGGGCCTGATAAGAGAAAAGTATAGGGGGACAATGACCTCTCTTGATGTAGATGTGAATCCTTTCATGATAAGGTGACCAATATAGAAGGTCTTCCTAGCCACCTTGGCAATGTGAGTGTCACATGAGAGGTTACTGTCCACTTGTGTCCCTAGGTCCCTAATTACTTCTTCCTTACATAATGGATTACCACCTATGTGGTAATTTGTGAGTACCTTGTTTGGTATTTGGAGAGACATTCATTCTCTCCAATGTCTTCAGGAAGGCTGAGTGGGGTTCCTGGGTTTGAGAGGGTGGTCTGTAGCATGCTACAAACTGTACAGCAGTTTTGCCTATGGTTACTTGCACATGGATGGTCTCGTGCATTGTCAGTAACCTGGAGGTGTGGGTATCTTTGATGAATATGGATATTCCCCCTCCTTTTGTGGTTTGGTCCAGGTTTTGGGGCTGAAAAGCATGATATGAGGTATAACCTGGTAGTGCTGGGGTGCTCTCAGGAGCCTTGAAGCAGGTTTCCATCACTGCACAGACATCGATGTTCTCCATACTGGGGAGGGACTCGAGAGTGTGCATCTTGAGGTTTAGACTTCTGGCATTGAGCAGCATTACCCTTATTTTTTTTCCACTTATGTTTTCTAGGGTGGTGGGTTTGTCTTTTGAGCCTTGCCTAAAAAAGGCACTATGGAGGTGGCAAGAGCCTTAGCCAATATCCAGAAGCCCAGGGGTGACAGGTGCAAGCCATCCCTGGCAAAGCAGCGTGGCTTGTCAAGCATGTCATCCTAAGCAGACAGACATTGGATCCCCTTGGAATGACACCAGTAATTGAGCCAATTGTTAAAGCTGATCATTCTGTGTTTGTACTGTGGCATCATTCTTGGTGAGGGTAAGATGCTGCTCAGGGTCAGGGTCATACCGGCCTGGGCTACATAATCAGAGAGCTCCTCTATGTCTCTTTTCATGTAGTCCAGGGAGGTACATCTCAGGTCATTCACACCAGCATGGACAATGACTGAGTCATAGTTGTACTTGCTTTGGAGTGACCTGAGTGCTTGTGTTATGTGGCTGATTGTAGCACCCAACAGGCAGCTTACTGTAACCTTTTCCTTGTTCAGTCTGGTGAGCGGGACATCAGTGTGTCTGACTATGGCGTCACCTATTACAAGTGTATCAGGCATGTTGTTTGTCCTTAAGGGCTGTGACTGTTTGGCACACTGACTTTGTGAACTATGTGTTGCATGTGCTATGTTTTGAGGTAGTGGTTGGTTGGGTGTCTGCTTTGGAGGCCTCTGTTGATTTGGTAGATTTTTAATTAGAGCCTCCAGGAATGTTTTTGTGTGTATATGTCTTTGGTTTGCAATTGTGATAGGTCTATGTGAGACTGGGTTTGTGGTGTGTGTGGTTACCTTCTCCTCCTGACTGGTTTTGCCAGTACTGAGTTGAGAGAGCTTGGCCTCCAGTTTGGATAAATAGTTGCATCTCTCACATATATATTTGTATTTCTTGGGGGGAGAAGGGGGTTGTCTGTGTACATGGGGCAGGTGTAACATTGCCTCAAGATTCCCAGATTCAACATGTTGTAGCTGGCCTTAGTGGATTTTATGTGTGGCCATAGTTTTTTGCCATAATACTGATCAGAGATTACTTCCCTTTTTGGGTTTTGCTCTATCATGTAGTAGCTTCCTCCTTCTCTTGCATGGTTTGGTAATGGCTGGGGTCCACCAGGCCAGATGCCTGCATGTATGGAATTGGGTCTTGGTTTTATTTGGGATTGCATAATCCATGCATTCCAGAAAGTGTTCATAGAATGCATTTATAAAGGGTTCTGAGGTGTGGCCCATATTTTCCACAGGCACAAGGCCTTTAATGGATTCCACATCAGTTTGGAGGAGTGCAACATTTGCTTTACACATGTTTTTCACTGTGGTTTTCCACCCAGGGACTGGGGTCAGGATGTGAATATCCAGTGTGATTACTCTATGGTCTGATCTTACCAGTGAGGGATACACTTCTCATCTGGGCATAGAGTACCCATGTTGCTGATTATCACATCCAGTATGCTTACCCCTCTTGTGGAAGTGGTACAGTGTTCCTGAGCATTTTGGTTTATGAATTCTAGGAACCTTTGCCCTAGGGTGTTGGAGCTAGAATAATGCTCCCAGTCTATGTTTGAGTATTTTCAGTCACCCAATATAATGTTGTTTGGAGAGACCTTGATATTTTCATGTGTTCCGAAGTAGGCCAAGTGCGGTTCCTGGCATTAGGAGGGTGGTCTGTAGCAGGCTACAAACTGGAAGGCAGTTTTAGCCACTGTTACTTGCCCATGGATAGTCCATGCTGCTTCTTGTTGTGGTACCAACCTGGGGGTGTGGTTATCCTTGACAATTATTGATAGTCACCCTCCTTTTGCAGTTTGTTCCTTGTTTTGGGGCTGTAAAGCATAGTATGAGGTGTAACCTGGTAGTGTTAGGGTGTTCTTGTGAGCCTTGACCCAGGTCTCTGTTACAGACCAGATATCAGCATTCTCCATGCTGAGGAGAGTTTGGACTGCATGCATCTTGCAGTTTAGACTTCTGGCATTGGGTAGCATTACGTCTAGGTTTTTATCCCTTGTGATACCTATGGAGGTGGGTTTGTGTTTTGAGCCTTACCTATTCAAGGCATGGTGGGGGTGACAACAGCCTTTGCCAGTATCCAAAAGGCCAGGAGTGATAGGTGCATGCCATCCCTAGCAGGTGGGGCATCATGTCTTGCTCAGCATGTCATCCCAGGCTGACACGCATTGGATCCCCTTTGACTAACAGCAATACTTAAGTCAATTATTGTAATTGATCATCTTGTCTTCATATTGTGGCATCATGCTTGGTGAAGGTAGGATGTTAGTCAGGGTCATCAAGTTTGCATATACTACATGGTGTTACATTGCTTAACACATGGCAATCATGCCTCAGGTGGTGCTGCAGGGCTGTCGATGTTGGATGCACATACTACACTCCCTGTACATGTTTGAAAGCAGGTTGTGTCAACTTAGGCATCCCTTTTACTATATGTGTGAGTTAGAGAGAGGTATAATTTCCAGGGTTCCTACTGAGCCAGTGTATGTGCTATGCATTGCCTCTTTGCCAAGGCCAAGGCATACTGGGCACACCTCCTTCTGCCTACTGGGGCAGGCTCAGGTTGTTCCTCCTCTGAGTCATGCTCTGCCTGTGATTGGCTTGGCAATGGTGGGGGGCTGTTTGGCCCATCCCTATGCTGGTCCTGCTGCAGCTGTTTTGCAGAATCATATTATGTAGCATAGCACATACCATGACAATTTGGGTACATGTAGTTGGTGAGTACTGCAAGGCTCCACCAGATGTGTCCAGGCACCGGAACCATGACTTGAGCAGCCCAAACACACGCTCGATTACATTTTGTGTCTGTGCGTGTGCCTCATTATGGCATTCTTGTTCAGGTGTGTGTGCATTTCTGATGGGTGTCATCAGCCACAGCTCCAGTGCATAGCCAGCATCCCCCACTAAGTGACCATGTGGGATGTACCCATTGGCAAATGTCTGGTACAGCTGCGTCAAATGCCAGATATGGGAATCATAGTAGCTTCCAGGGCAGCCAGCACACACATTCATTATTATGCCCTGGGCATCTCACACGACCTGGCAGTTGATGGAGGGGAGGCCCTTGCGGTTAATGTAGGCCCTACCCCGCTCACCAGCTGGTGCTTTGATGCATATATGTGTGCAGTCTATTGCACCCACTACCTCAGGGTATTTCTCTATTTGCTGGAAGATACGCATATTGCTGGCCAATACCTCACGGGAATTGGGGAAATATACATGATCACTGACATGTGCTGACATGGCATCCAGGAACTGGTGCAGTACCCTGGATGCTGATGCCTGTGATATCCCCATCATATCACCAGTTGGTTTCTGGAAGGTACCTGTTGCTAGTATTCTTAGGCCAACACATACCTTGGTTTCCACTGGGATGTGTTCCCCTCTGTTGGTTCTGTGTGTGAGGTGTGGCCTGCACAGCTCAACAATTTGCTGTAGGAGGTCTCTGTCCACTCTATAGTGCTCCACTATCTCCAGCTCATGTAACCCCTGGTAGGTGACCCTGGGCCTGTAGACTCTTCTCCGTCTCCTCACTGTGGGTTGTCCGGCAGCATTTGCATAGTCACCACCCTCAGCAAGTTGCATATGTCTCCTTATAACAGCTATGGCAGCCCCTAGCATTTTTGGTCTGACTGAAGCTTTTTCAGTTTTCACTTCTAATAGCTTACTCCTCTGTTGCAGTGTCTCTTGAGAGAAACATACTGCACTGTTGTTTGCAGAGTTTTAAGTGCTGGGCTGGGCTACTGTTCTGCCTGTGTAATTGACATGCTTCTGATTGTTTTCACCTGCTAGCTCTGCCAGTATTCCCTGCTAGCTTCCTACTATTTCTCGTGCTTCCTTTTTCCCTTCTGTTTCCTCAGGGGGGAGCGACACGCATACCAACGAAAACACTCTCACAGCGGCTAACACGCGTGCACACATGCTTAGACGGACTAGAATCTGCTTATTCGGGTTAAAACGCATGCACACCAGCGCAAACAAGCTTACAGGTGTTTAAACAGGCTCCTACATGCTTATTCTGCCTTAAACACACACATTCACGCTTACACGCGTGCACTCTATCTTACTTGTGCTTACCAGTGCGCACACACGCACGCATGCATGCCCAGCAAGAAACTTTGGTGTTATCCATAGTGTACACCTTCCATTTCTTGGCTTTCCCATGCCTACTTGTTGACACTCCTCTTTCCATGATGTGTGACTGACATCTTTCACATGCCACTGTGCTGCACCTACTGGACCATACATTCCCCCCTGTGATGTCACCTATCTCCTACTCTGTTACTCCCCCTTATCCTACTCCTACACTGCATGGAATGTGCTCATTTGCTATGTGACAGTACGATTCACTATCCTACCACTCATTTACATGGGATTGCCTACTAATGCTTAGTTACATGTCTTACACTCAGCTTCCCCCCTTAACAACCCCTACTCGCTGGCCAGTTATCAACTGAGTACATTTCTGCAGATAACACGGCTCTTACACGGGCAGGTTTCTGCTTCCTGGATCGCGAAATTACCTCATTTGCATGCCTTTTGGCTGCAAGTGAGGTAATTAGCATATCCACGCCCTGTCCATGTAAGAGCCATTTTAGGTGCTCTCTTGCACACACATACAGGCTGTTCCTGGATAGCGATGGCTGCATGGAGTCTTACACTACTCTTAGACTCCGTGCAAGCCATCGTGAATCCTGCCCATAGTGTTTTCATTTGTCTCTGAGTATTTTATTTTTGTATCTTACTGTCCATTCATTCCTTGTTGTACGTCTTTTCAGAGATGAGGTCCAGTCCATGTCTTCAGTGGGATTAAATAAGTTGTTTTCTGTACAAAAGAAACAACATCTTCCAGGGTTTCAAATGTTTTTTCTTCCTTCTGGCAAAAAAGTCTTAATTTTGCTGGTAAACTAAATGTGTTTTATTCCATATTGCTTTAGCCTTTTCAGCAAGGGAATACATGGTCTACTTTTTGAGACAACTAAAGAAAAAAAAAGTTATTGTCTAACCTAATAAGGTTATCACATATTTTGATGGGTGATGCAGACCAGGTGATTTTTAGAATTAAGTCTTTGTCCTGACTGGAAATGAATTTCACTATTATGGATCTTGGATTTGAAGTTTTCTTGTTTGAATTTGTTGTTGATAGGGATCTTTGTGCCCTCTGTATACCATATGATAGGGCTTCAGGGAGGTTTAAAGTTTTTGGAATCTAAGTAGTTAAAAAGTTTATCATATTTTCTCCTCTTGCTTATCAGGCACTCCATATATCCTGATATTGTTCCTTCTTGCCTGGTTTTCAAGATCATCTATCTTCTTCCGGAACTTGTTTTGTTTTAAAATGAATGAAATGTCCCTTTCTCCTTCAGTCAGTCTACCATCTAAATTAGCGAATGAATCTTCCATGGCAGATATCTGAAGTTTTTGCTGTTTAACTACTTCATCTATTAATTATATTTGCTTTTTACAGTCTTCTTTGATTGTGGCTACCTTAGAAACTAGTTTATCCAATTTGAATGATAAGTCCTGAATACTATTTTGATAGAGTGTAGCTCCTTCTTTGCAGTGACTTTTTGAAGTGTAACCTTAGAGTGGATCATTTTCATTTGATATTTTCAAGCTGAAGTTTTGATTGGAAAATTTAAAAAAATGAGTGGATTTTTTCCACCAGACAGTCCCAAATAATTTCCATTTCTTTATTTCACCTTTTTAGAAATTTTTTTTGTGAAATTAAAAAATTAAACCCTGTCAAAAATGTAAAAAGAAGCAGATCAAAATGCTTGTGCTGTTAACTGCTTGTCATGTTGGCCACACTCCCCAGACTGTCATTTTTTAACAGTGACTTTGCATATAAACTTGCATTATAAGAAAGTTATGTGTGATCCAGTTTTAACTTGTAAAAGTGTGAATGCTATTCTAATTATTTTATATCATTCCAAAAGTAACTTTTATTTATGTAAAAAAGGTATATATTTTTACTTTGTTTGAATGATGGTATGTCTTTCTTGGATGCTATTGCATGCCAAGTATACTACCAGTAGCACACTACTGGACCATTCTAAGAACCCAGAATGTAACTTAACATACCTTATTAGTGTGATTTTTTTTGCATCTTGTATTGTATTTAATAATACATTACTCATCTATGCCAAGATATCAGAAATGTGCCATCTAACATGAGTTTCATCATAATAACAATTAACTTTTAATAAAATAAATAGTTAAACCTTTTAAACACTAAATGAAAATAAGTGATCTTAATTTCATATATAGCTAAAAGAATTAAACTTTAACATTTTAAAAAAGGAACTAGTAAACATTTGAAGTAGGAAAATAAATAAATAAATGATTTACCTTGTAAAGAGTAATATTCAGCACATGTTCATACGTATTCAAGCTCTTCTTTAAATTAAGAAGAATTCATAACCATGAAATACCTTGATTTTCATTTGTCCTTCAGTTTTTACTGTTTTTGAATTTTATTAACCAACCATCTCTTGTTGCATTTCTCTTCAAAGGAGTTGTTAGATTCTATTCCATTTCTTCTGTTCTTTTTTTCTAAGATTTTATCTTTCCTTTTAAAGTCCATTGCATCTTCCTAGGTGTTAAAAATCTTCTTTCCTTCTGGAAGGTGAATCCTTATTTTTGCTGGAAACAAGATTTGTGCTTTAACATTGTTATTCTTTAAGCTTTTAACAAGTGGCACACATACTTTTCTATTTGACATCACTAATGTTGCATAGTCATTGTCAAATCTTATAGTATTTGAATTAATTTTAGCTGGATATTTAGGCATGCAGCTTTTAAGACTAAATTATTATCTTGACCTGAGAAAAAACTTATGATCACTGACCTTGGTGAAGGTGTTTTTTAAGCTGAGTTAGAAAGTAATCTATGTGTCCTTTCAATGCCAAAGGAAAAGGCTTCAGGCAGGATTAACATTTTAGGCAGCCATGTATTAAGGAATTGAATCATACCACCTCCCTCTTCTTTTTCAGGAATCCCATAAATCCTGATGTTATTCCTTCTAGATCTGTTCTCTAAATCTTCTATTTTTTCCCAGAATAAGTTGTTTTGTTTCAGAAGAAATTCAGTGTTATTCACTTTTTCAAATAATCTTCCATTAAAATCAGACAACTCTTCTATACTTGAGATTTGTGGTGATTGTTGTTTAAGTGATTCACTCAGCACTTCAACTTGTTTTTTACATTCCTCTTTAAAACTGTCCATATTGCTTTCTAATTTATCCATCTTTACAGATTACTTAGTGATGTTACTTAGTATAGCCTATATGTCTTTTTTCATAGTACTGTCCTGTACACTGGGCTTTAAGTGGCTCATTCTGAGGCAATTAGTTATTTCTCATTTTCATGACAGGAAAGAGCAGTTAAAAGAGTTTCAGACTTGTTATTTTTGTAGTAAATCTTTCAGATGTTCAACTATAAATCCATCATGTTTTGAAATGTCCTGTTTCAGTTTTTTTAGTAAAAATCGGTCAGAGATGTTAAAATGAAGCAGAGCTAAAAACAGTGCTAACTGATCACCATCCTGGGCCCCACCTCTCCATTTGTGGTGATGATTGTGACAAAGTAGATAAAGGGACTGGAATAAACAGATTTGGTATGGACAATGGCTATTACCAATTTCTGGATCACAACACACATCTGCTCAGGAAGGTTGGTTTAAAAAAGATTAACATATATTTATATAGAGAATTTACTGCTGACATAGAATGATCACATTTAACACTCAACAACTATGATTAACAGGTGAACCCTCTTCTTTTGCACATAATGACACTGAAGGCAGTGTGCATGGTGAGTGTCCTCAGCACCAATTTTCTCAGTGCACAGCAGTGTATTCTACTTCTTTAGAAAAATATTAAATTATTTTTTATAGAATCAACAGTGGAAACAAGAAGTTCTGTTATACCAATCAATTTAGAGGATAAGAGCAGCAGAATGGCTGATGGCAATGATGATGATGACATAACTATATTTTTGAGGGAGCATGAGGAAAGTAGCATGGATTCTCCAAATGTAATGTCAGGATTGTACAACCACAGCATGTTAGTAACTCTGCAGGTAGAGACAATGCATCACAAAGTCAAGCACATGCAAACATTATACTCAGGCTTGTACAGGGAGAAATACCATGCACTTCTACATCAGAATCTCCAAACTTAGATGAACACTTTCAGGATGATGGCAGAATTTCAGACATGACAGTGTCCATGGTGACACCTTTACAAAGAGGTGCCATGCACAGAAATTTGTCACAGCTACCCTAGGAAATACCTAAAGCATTGGATGCCCAGCAGCAAGTGTGCAGTGACATTGTTAGGGCTCAGAACACTGCCACAGAGAGCCATATGGAAGTGGTCAGAACCCTCCAGGGTGTAAGTGAGGATTTCCAGAACTACATGGGAATGGCAGAGAGTTGGGATAATGCCATCACTGCACTGATGTGTGGTATGTTGGCATACCAAACATCCTAAGCCACCTCCATTCATACACATGTTAGGACTTACCAGACTCAAGTATAAGTCAATTTTGGAAGAGGAAGACTATAGTGCACTGTTTGGACTTGTTGTGGCATATCACATGTCATTTCAAGTGCTTCTTAAGAATATAATGAAATTATTAGGGGACAAAAAAAAAACAGGGTTCATGCAGGCCATATCAGCATTCACTGACACCTAGCAGAACTCCTCTTTTGAGGTCCAAGTCCCACTCACAAAGTACTGTAAGATCAGTGACTGCAGGATCACCCACATCAATAGGTCACAACATTGGACAATCTCACAATCCAGCTGTCAGGACATCGCCACTTCAAAATCACTTGCACCATTACCTAGCCTAGCTTTAGAAGATGAGTATGACTCATTTGACCTGGACCTACTGTGATTCAAGTGTGACATTTCTGTTGTTTACAGTTTGAATGATGATGATGCTTTTTATCTCTTAGGCCACAAACTGTTTTGTATGACAAAATGAAATAATCTGATGTGCAGTACCTTAACCGAGAGCATTACATCAGTTAAAATATTTAACAGTTAAAAACTGAAGAAACATTCTGCAATATAAAAATATGGTACATTTTCATTCAATTGCAAGGTATGAACACATGTTAAATACTGAAGTAACACTTTTTATTAAATGTACCACTTCAGGACATTCAATATGTGCATACTTAGATACACCACCTCAACAGAATGTGTTGTGCAAGCCAGTTAAAAATGTGATAATTACTTATATGATGCCTTACAAATTACTGAACAGAAGTCAATGAGCACTCAGACATGACTTCTGCAATTATATGAGTACTTGTTCTGAATTTAAAAAAAATACTATTTAAGGATGAGAAGGAATGCCTGATGAACAGTGAAACCACACAACATAGCCCACAGACATTACTGCATGAATCTATTATACTCTATGTGTTTTTTTAAAAGAAGGGAAACACTAACCTGAATGTCCATAGTTCTGGACATGGCATTCTTTGCACAGCAGTATGACAAGCACAAGCCTGCTGAATGGGATCCCTTACTACTGCTACTGGCTGGTCATCATTACTCATATTTGGTGTGGAACTGGGAGCTGCAGTGATGGGATGGGTTTCTTCACCACCAGATGGCCACATGATCATATTGTGCAGAGTGTAACATACAGTAAACATCTTGTATGCAGTATCTGGGTCATACTGAAGGGAACCCTAGACTCATCCAGGCACCTAAATTGACACTTCAAAGAGGACAAAGACCCTCTTAATGACAATATGGGTCTGTGACAGGGTTGTGTTGTAACCGTGTTCAGCAGCTCAACTTGGATTTCTCACTAGTGTCATGAACCATTGCTGGGCAGCCATGGTGGTGCAGCAGTTAGCGTTGCTGCCTCACAGCAAGAGATTCTCCGGTTTGATCCTTGGCTGGGGTGCCTTCTGTGTGGAGTCTGCATATCCTCCTTGTGGTCGCATCGGTTTCCTCCGGGTGCTCTGGTTTCCTCCCATATCCCAAAGACATGCTGTAGGTAGATTGGACACACTAAATTGGCCCTAGGCATGAGTGTGTGCATGTGTGTGCCTTCCATGGAAAGTTGGGTGCTGGGCTGGCAACTCGACACCATAAAACTCCATTGCCAATCATGAGTGGACAGGTGATCTGCTGTGGTGACCCCTAACCAGGAAAAGCCAAAAGAAGAAGAAGTCATGAACCATTGCTCCTGTAGCTATCCAGTATCACCTGAATGGAAAGAAAGAGAGAGAAGGAGGAACACAAAACAAAGAAAAAGTGGTTTAGTATTCATCATATATTTTACAATGAATAGATGTGTAAATATAATTTAAAAAAATACATATTTTTCACTTACCAGCAAGATGACCACTGGCCAACCTAAAATGCTAGAAGAGGTAGTAAAGTGAGCTAGTGTGCCAGATTTGAGAATCATCTGCACTGCCAGGATGTTGGGCAGAGAAGGTGGTGACACACCCCTCATGCATCACACACTGTCTTGCAATTGATGGAATGGTAGCACTTCCTACTTGGGTACCACTAACCTCGTGGATCAGATGGACTACTAAATGTAACTTGGGAGAAATCTATCACAACTAGTGCCAAAGAGAAATGTGCCACCCTATAAAAGGACATAGTAGTTTAGGCTTGGCCCTGAGGGGACAAAGGGAAATAGATGTTCTAACCTACATGTACCAAGAGTACATCCAGGAACCTTGAGGCAGAAATCTGTGAGATACACAACATGTCCCCAGTCTGTCACTGGAAGGTCTATGTGGCAAGTATAGTGAGCACTATACATACCTCTGTATCTACAGGGAAAGGAAGGTCACCCAGCCCTCAGTATCCCCAAGTATCCCTGTTAGGGCCATACATACTCAAAAAAAAAACAAAAAAAAAACTTACAATGCTCTGCCCACGCTGAACCTACCAAATATCTCCTGGTTCTCAAAATAATAGTGAGTTATTCTCTGCCTATATCTCCACCTGCTTCTCTGGTGAGCATTGCTAGGTGCAGGCAGTTTTGCCTTGGCCAAAGCAAACACCTCATACCAGAAAACAGCAAAGCTGTCAGCAAGTGACAGCATCATTGTGGAGTGCAAAGCAGATAGAAAATAATTTGATTTCAGCTTTAATAATGACTCTGAGGACAGCATGGAAACATATGAAATCCTACTATGAATTGCAAATAGGTGGGAAAAGGCCTCATTAGCATAGACCATTGTTCATCAATTCTTATTTGCATCTCATTATGAGTTCATTTGTTTAAGCTTATTCATAACTATTGTACTTTAGTGTAAATGGTCTCTATGAACTGTGTTTGTGTTTCAGAAATGAACAGACAGTGCTGATAGCTTTTACACATTCATGTACTGACTATGAATAGCACCCTTAGTTTTCCTGTGCAGATAACTGGAATTTGCCCCAGTCCCCTTCAATAAGCACATCACACCAAATTACATTTGATGACCTTTATTAAACTTTCATAAACATAACTTTGATATCCAATCTTTATTAATTACAACTGAAATGCAATATAGCTCACTGAATTCCAACATCCACATAGGTTCATAGGTAGGTACTAGGCTATCTGCCCGAGGGCATTTATAAGCCTAGCCAGAGTGTGTCGGCTTTCGCCACCCCATTGATTAATTAACTGATCCTCTGTCTAGCAGAGCCAATGACGTGATCCCAGGAGTGTATTTTCTGTTACCCATCCACTCGTCAAGGTTTCTCTTGAAGAGTATTAGTGAGGGGTTCTGCCTAATGTAGTTTGTTATTTTGTTCCAAAGCATGGGGAGTCTCTGTGACAGGAATATATCCCTCCAGCATGTTCTATTAATTGTTGTGGTGAGGTTTAGCTCACTAGAGCGCGTGGCTCGCAGTGACTTGGATTTCTTTAGGTGGAGCATGTCCATTAATTCTGAGTTGGACATGGCTTTGTAAGTCCGGCAGAGATCACCTCTGAGTAAGCAATATGCCACTGAGTACAGCCAGAGTTTTTTCAGTCAGGCTGCATAGGACATATGTTTTAGGCCAGTAATCCTCTTGGTGAGGTACTTTTGTGGTCTCTCCAGCTGTTGGAAGTGTCTTGTGAGGTACATCCCAAATGGGGCATTGTACTCTATGATGGGTCTGATGAGTGATGAGTAGAGGGGCATTATAACCTCTTTATTTCTAGATGTGAACCCTTTAGTAATTAGATGGGCCACATAGAAGGATTTCCTAACTACTTTGGCAATATGATTGTCAAAGGAGAGATTACTATCTACCTAGGTCCCCAGATCTCTTATTACCTCTTCTGTATTAAGGGGGGCTGTCACCTATGTGGTAACTCGTGGGTGTTTTGTTTTTCCCAAACGGGATGACTATGCATTTTTTGGCATTTAGCTTGAGGCTATGACATTGACATATGCCATCTCAGCAAGGCCCTTTTGGAGGACGTCCATGTCAGTCGAAGAGTCAGTTATGGCTCCCAGTTTTCAGTCATCAGCAAACTTGGTTAGCTATAGTCCCCCTGTGTTTGCCTGTACTTCTGAGAAGTATATGCTGAACAGTAGGGGTTCCAGGAACGAGCCTTGTGGGACACTACTTGTGACTGGTTTAGAGTCGGACCTGGAGCCCACTATTCTTACCGTGTGAGTTCTGTCTGTAAGCCAGTTGGCAACCCATCTCGTGATGTAGAGGTTTATCTTTAGGCTGGTGAGTTTTTCTGTAATACCCGAGTGGGGAATGGTGTTGAAAGCCTTGGCGAGGTCAAGGTAGGCTGTGTTAACAACCTTTCCCTCATCTATGGCCTTGGTGACTGTCTCAAAGAAGTCAACCAGGCTTAGTAGGCATGATCTGCCCTTAACAAAGCCAAACTGGGTCGGGTCAAGTGTTTGGAGGTTCCCAATGTCTTTGTTAATGAGTTCCATGATGATGTGCTCCATAGCCTTGCAGACCAGGCTAGTCAGGCTTATGGGGCGATAGTTAACAGGGTCAGTTGTGACCCCTCCTTTGTGGAGTGGAGTGGAATAACCGTTGCTGTGTGCCATTCTATGGGCACGTAGCTTGTGGAGAGGCTGAGGCTGAACAGCCTGTTTAGGTGGGGAGTTAGTTCGTTCTGTAGTTCGTGCAAGACACAGCCTGGGACACCATCTGGCCCCATTTATGCTGTGTTTTTGGCTTTTGAAAGGATTATTTTCACCTGTGCATTTATGATTTCCAGGACACTACATTTTTCCGGTATTGTGGACCCTTTTGGGGGTGAGAGGGGGGTGAAGTTTGCACTGATGCTATCTGTCAGGATGTTGGCAATATTAGTAGGTTCGGTATATTTTGTGCTATTTTGCACTAGTTCAATGCATATCTGTGAGTTGCCACTGAGATTCTTAACATAGCTAGAGAAGGCTTTGTGGGTTATCTTTTGAATCCTTGGCTATTTTTCTTTTGAAGTTAGCCTTGGATGATTTTATGAGGGACCTAAGTTTCTTACTGATACTGATCAGGGATGTCTTTCCTTCTTGGGATTTGCTTTTTTTCTGAACTACTTTCCTCCTTCTATTGTATAACCTGTTTATGGCAGGGGTCCCCCAGAGTGAGTGAGTGAGTCTTGGTTTTGCTAGGGATGGCACGATCCATGCATCCTTGTAGGTTCTCATAGAGTGCATTTGTAAAGGTTTCTGCATGTTGGGCAGCATTATCCTTTAGCGTGGGGGCTGTGAAACTTACCACTTCTGTCTTAAGTAAGTTGAAGTGTGCTTTAGAAAAGTTTTTTACTGTGGTTTCCTTAGTTGAAGGTGGTGGTGGGGTGTGGACATCCAGAGAGATTAGTTTATAGTCTGATCTAACCAGTGATGGGTTGAGGTCCGGTTTGGAACACCTGTCGCCCATGTTTGTGATGACCAGGTCCAATATGTTTTCACTGCTGGTAGGGGAGTTTGTCAGCTGATCCAGGGCATTTGAGTTGATGAATTCCAGGAAGCGATGGGCCTGGGAGTTTGTACTCGAGTAGTTTTCCCAGTTAATGGTAGGGTAATTGAAATCACCCAATATCAGGATGATTGGTAGGACATTCATGTTTTCCAGTGTCTCCAGAAAGGTGGAGGGGTGGTCCTGGGTCATGGAGGGTGATCTGTAGCAGGCCACAATTTGCATTGCAGATTTGCCCAATGTTAGTTGCATGTGGATGATCTCTGAGGTATCATGCTGTGCCACTAACCTGGAGATGTAGGTATCCTTGATGAATATGGATACACCCCCTCCTTTTTGTGTTTCGGTCCGTGTTCTGTGGCTGAAACATGTGGTACTAGTTGTAGCCCAATATTGCTGGGGTGCTCTCTGGAGCCTTGAACCAGGTTTCAGTTACTGCACAAATGACGATGTTCTCCCTACTGAGGAGTGCTTCAAGTGCATGTATTTTGAGATTTAAACTCCTGGCATTGAGTAGCATTACCCTCAGGTTTTTTGTTAATTGTGCTGTTTATGGAGGTGGGTTTGACTTTTGAGCCTTGCCTATAAAAGGCACTATGGGGGCAGCAAGAGCCTTGGCCAGTATTCAAAAGCCTAGGGGTGACAGGTGCAAGCCGTCTCTTGTGAAGCAATGTGACTTGTCAAGCATGTCGTCCCAGGCTGACAGACACTGGATCCCCTTTGAATGACACCAGAAGCTTAGCCAATTGTTGAAATTGATCATTTTTTTCTTTATACTGAGGTATCATTCTTGGTGAGGGCAGGATGCTACTCAGGGTCAGGGTCATACCAGCCTGGGCTACATGATCAGAGAGCTCTTCCATGTCTCTTTTCATTTAGTCCAGGGAGGCATGTCTCTGGTCATTCACACCAACATGCACAATGACAGAGTGATATTTGTACTTGTTCTGGAGTGACCTGAGTGCTTGTGCTATGTGGCGGATTCTGGCCCCTGTGTATTTATGTGTATTTTTTGCCAGTGCTAGTTTAGTAGGTCTATGTGTGGCTGGAGGTGTGGTGCAAGTGTTAACCTTCTCCTCTTGACTGTCTGTTGCAGTCTTGGGTGGAGACAGCTTAGCCTCCAGTTTGACATCCATGTAATGTTAATCAGGGCAGAGTGACCTTGCTTATCATGACCCATTAAGCCGCATCCATACCTCCAACTCACTTACTTTTGAAGCAGCGTCCCACTACTCACTTCTTTTGCCATTTATTGAATTGCACATTCCAATTATTTTATTTATGAAGCAGCGTCCCATCACTCACTTCATTTACCACTTATTGAATTAACATCCAACCAAATAAGCAGCATCCATACCCCTGCTTGCTTATTCAGAAAGCCACCTTCAAATATTCACTTTTCTTTCCCAATTCATTGGAGTCACCATCCAAAACCAGAGGGGGGACAGAAGAGGGCATGCCTGTCCCTCTTCTGTGCCCTTCCCAATCTGAAAAATAACCACAATTCCCACTATTCCACAAAAAGAGGGAAGGAGGGTGGGTAACAAGTTCATGCCAAAATGCAATTCCTTACCCAGTTACACTTGCATAAGTCCCTTAAACCCCTCCCTACCCATACCTCATTTGCTTCTAATCATCCCTCACTTCCCATTTAACCCTTTCCTCCCCATACCCTCTTTACTCATACTAATATATTTATTTGACTCCACTCTGAAGATGTCCCTGGACAAATTAGTTTGTTACCCAACCTCATGTGTCCCGGTCCCCTTCAATAAATACATCACACCGAATGACATTTGACAACATTTATTAAACCTTCATAAACATAACTTTGTTATCCAATCTTTATTAATTACAACTGAAATTCAATATAGCTGATTGAATTCCAGCATCGATATCCATGTAATGTTAATTTGGATAGCATGACTTTGCTCATCCTGACCCACTATGCAGCATCCATACCTCCATCTCACTTACTCATGAAGTAGCATCCCACTACTCACTTCATTTACCATTTAGTGAATTGCACATCCCACTTATTTTATTTATGAAGCAGCGTCCCATCACTCACTTCATTTACCACTTATTGAATTAACATCCAACCAAATAAGCAGCGTCCTTACCCCAGCTCGTTTATTGAGCCACCTTCAAATACTCATTTTCCTTTCCCAATTCATTGGAATCACCATCCAAAACCAGTGGGGAAACAGAAGAGGGCATGCCTGTCCTTCTTCTCTGCTCACCAGCCTAACAAGGCTGTTCCCCCTCTCTCTGCTAAACTTTCAGCAACCTAACCACCATTAAGCCATTAGGCCAAACATCATTCGGTCTATCCCATCCTCACTAACCAAAATGGATCAGTGTCATCACTTCCTAAAGCCCTATCATATAATTAATAAAATAGCCAGTTACCCAACCAACTGAAAACAAACCACTGATCCCTTTCCTATGGCAATGTAACAAACCATAAACTCATAACCCAGCATAACCACTACACATGAACTAAATAATCCATACCTCATTACCAATGGAAGCCTCAGAAGGATTCAAAACATTACCAGCCAACTGGACAACCAAAACTTAAGTCCACCCCCACTAAAACTATGGAGAAGTGACTGCTTACCCTCATGCCACCTTGCATCCCCCTCTTACCACCCAACTGAATGTAACAACTAAATTAAATCCCTTTAATGTCAGTGCACAAAGAATCCTGCCATCCCACCAACTGTCCATTATAAAAATAAAATATTTTATGTGGCCATCATGGCATTTAAGCAACTAACCCATAACTGTAGCCTTATATAATAATCGCCCAAGAGCCACCCAACCATCCCTGCAACTATCCAATACAAGAGCAGCACCTAAATTCATCCTCACATTTGCTGACCCTCAGATCTTTAAGGAATGACTACCTATAGCCATAACAAATGCCACAGAAACTATAACCCTTTGAACTCAAATCCGAAGGCCAATCATCGCAGAAAACCCATCTTACAATATTTAATGTCTGTCCCTCTACCCACTCAACCCAAGCCGCCCCATCAAACCACTGAAAAGCCAACCAAATTCACAATAGCACAATACTATGCTCCTGATTAGGGTGCTGACTGCGATAAACATCTTACACTTGCATAACCTTAAACACCCCTCAAGTCAGTACCTCCTAAAGCCCCTCTTGGCTAAAACCCTAGCCACAACACAAAGTAGAAGATACCAACTTCTATAAAACTCCAAAAGCATGCCTTGCTTAAACCCTCTACCACCCACATAAACAAAGCACCATTTATTTTAATACAGAATAAGCGACGTGATATAATTAAAAACATAGAAGAAGAAGTTTTCAGAAATAGTGTGTTTAAATTGCGATTGTGGCAGGATGTAGCCATTTTTGTTATCACCCCCACAGGATTCTATGTTTAAGGCAGCCTTTACTAATCTGTCCACTCCATCACACTTTTAAAGTTTTCAAAAACAAGCCACAATGGAAAAATAATGTAGACCTGGCAGAAGAGAAACATCAAAGGAAGATGCAGAAGAACTGAAGAAAAAGAGACGTGTTTCTGAACAAGGTACTATTTCCTAACTCACCCCAATGATACCACCTTAAAATCAGACACCAACTTCCTGTTTGAAGGAATACATCACTGACCCTCCATGAACACCATTTAAGCAACTGGGTGGGTAACTAACTTCACCTCAAGGGTTCCATCCATCTGAATGCACGGGCTGAACTTGACTGGCTTATACAAGCCCTGGTGCCATTAGCCTATTAACTTTCCATGATTGTATGACTGTTGTGACTCTAACCCCTTTGTGGGAATCCCACACTCCCCATAAACAATCCCCAATACAGTTGTACCCTTCCCCCAAATTAACTCTTCACTTACCCCCACCCTACCCAAACTGAAGTAACTCTGACATGTCTTAATGTACTTGTAGTAGAATTACCTGTGACCTCAATCTGCTCCATTCACCCTGCCTTAGCATAACTGAGACAATCCCCTTTCCCATCTACCTTATGTTATCTGCCATATGCCCACAACCAACCCTATTCATCTGCCCAATGTCTAACCCTAATAAATTAACCCAAAGGCCTCAAAGTGGTAAGCAACCAAGTAATTAACCCCTACCCAAGCAACCCCCTTAAGGTGACTGACATGCAACTTCAAAAATGCAGAACTCCCCAAAAGCCACATTTGAAATGATAAGCACACCGTATCTATCTATCCCTCTACCAAGCTGTATAAATGACTATAAATTCACCCCCAGACTCCACCCATGTCCCTTGATGGACAGAAGGAACTATATGCAGAAATAAGGAATTGGACTTGCTAACCTACAACAAACCCTAAAACCATTAACCTCATAATTTCCTATGCTCCTATGATTGTTGTGATTCTGCCCCACCTGCAACACCAAACTCCCCATACATAGCCCCAGCCCTGCATTACCTTGACACCAACTTACCACCCTCTGCAACCCCATTGTGCACAACTCCCTAACAAAATCCATAAAAGAAGAATCCATTACCTTTCAAAGTCATGTCAGGAGGACACTGACCATTGTGCATTCAGTGCACATCCATTTCTGATAGCACTGTCCACCACACAAGCAACTGAGACCCCATTGAAACAGCTTCCATCACCTTTTTAATCCCTGTCCTTCAGGTCACCAACTGATGCCCACTCAAATTCCATACCTCTACGATCTGCAAAAGAAAACAAATTAATCACCTTGCCTTTACAAACTGAACATGTCCATGTGGCAGACGTTAACACTATGACCCCCCCCCCTTTAACATTTCCGTAAGTTATCTTACAGTTTAAAGAAGGCATAAATTCCATCCCTTCTGCAACCTCAGGGTAGAAATGTCCATGCACTGCAATATAGCAAAAAAAAAAAAAAAATACGTGCCCGTCTTCCACCCAATTTCACCAAGGCAAACTTCTAAACAAAGCTATAAGTAACAGCTGGACAACAACATATATAGGGACAGTTTCTAAGCTGTTGCTCTTTACTACTTTAAGAAGCCGACAAATAGCCAGTGTTACCTCAGCATAAATCCCCACTATTGCTATTACCACTCCTGCCTTCCTTATGTAACTCTACCCTTCAAACAATATGTCAGTGTATGCCAGGTAACCACAATTACATGAAAGTGGATAAAATTATAGGGCTACCATAATATGAGCAAACCCAAGTGGTTGGTGCATACCTCATAACCTCCTGGAGTAAATTCAACCTATTAAACAGGGGACAATCCCTTAAATACTGCTCCAACCAACCCATAACATTGCTAAAATAATCATCCCAGTGAAGAGGAAGAAGTCCAAAACTCAAAATCAGTTGCTGTCTTCCAACCTCATCCTCTGTACTGAACCCTGCCTTGTCAGACAAAGCAGCATCCAGCACCTGTTATAATTATCTACTTTATTCTGAATGAGAGTAGCATATGCTGGGTACAGATACCTAAGTTGTTAATGGACAAGTATTACATACCTAATACACCTTCCACCACTGTCAGTCTGCCCCATCCAACACCTGAATACAGTGGGGAACTGTCTGACATGGTGCCCCTACTGCCCCCATCATGACAACCTAGGCAGCTGAATCATAAGCATAACTTTAAAGCACAATGACACATTTGAACAGTTTTCATGTCAAAAGACTGTATAATTGCAGACCACTTCACCAGCTGTGTCCGGTTATAAGCCCCGTCAACTGTCCATAACCATAAGGCAGCTGTTCAAACCCTATCTCTGAATGCAGCCTTAAAACAATGTTCATAATAACTTAACAAGAATTACATATACATAGCAATAATTATTCATCCATTCCATCTACTGGCATATAGCACTAACCCAGATATTTTTATTTATGTATTTATTTTATTTATTTTTTAAGATATATCAGACAAGGCATTCCTTACCTTCTTCCAGGACGCTGCAATACACTGACCATCATGCGATTCCTTACCCAGTTACACTTGCATAAGCCCCTTAAGCCCGTCCCTACCCATATCTTATTTCCTCATAATCATCCATCCCTTCCCATTTAACCCTGTCCTTCCCCCTACCCTCTTTACTCAAACTAATATATTTATCTGACCCTACTCTAAAGATGTCCCTGGACAAATTGGTTTGTTACCAAACCTCATTTACCTGTAAGTTGTATTTTATTGCTGACTTTCCTCTGCATAGCATTCATTGTCCTGTTATTGCAGCAAAGTCACACTTTAAAAAATCTTCAGTGACAGCATCTTATATAATTTAATATTGCTTAACCAAAATAAATGAAGTCTAACTACTAAAGTAAAAATAAAATAAAATAAAAAAATCATAGGGATCACGTGAGCTAACTTAATTGATTAAGCAATTTCATTTTCAATAACACAAGAACTTCATCGGTTGTGTTAACCAGTGTTTTTTTTTTTTTTATTTTATTTTAGTAGTTTAATATTAGCTACACAGAGACACAGGATTAAAGCTACCAGCAGCATAATGGATTGAAGCCATGGAACCTTAGTAAATTAATCATGTCCACTCTGTGTTATTTGATATCTAATTATTCTGAACAAAGTAATGTTCTTATCATGCTGCTTTTGTCAGTCATCCAATTACTCATTTATTTCTTCACCTTTTCTTAACCTCCAGAGTGTCTTGTAGTGTTTTGATTGACATTTTTAGAGGTTCTACATTAAAAGAAGGTTTTAATGAAAACAAAATTACAACATCCTCTAATTACTGGTTTGTTGACACTGTCACAGTTTTTGAAATGATTGGCCACAATAAACCTATACTACTTCATATCACCCAGACTAAAATTCTCCAGGGTGTCAGCCAACCTCTTCTTAATTGTGCTGTCATTACTTTGGGTATTATTTAAAAGTATGTACCATGCTGGGTGCAACAAAGCCTTTTATGATTCATAAAAGAGGGTAAACAATGAGGTAAAACATTTTACAAAATGTTATCTGTTGGCTATACATAAAAAATGCCCTCTAACTAATGATTCCTTTTAATTCGACATCAGAAAACTACCAGTGTTCCAGCTGGTTTGAATGGATAATCTATAGGTCTTTAGCTACATAGCATCTGATGGTGTTGACCTTAGCAACATAGTGATTCTCAATTCCCCTTTAATTCTAAAATGTTTGCTCAGCATATAAAGCTAAGCATCATATAAGCACTGCTTCAAAAATCAAAATCTCGTTTGCACTCTAGGGGAAAAATATTAATGAAAGAGCTTCCTGTGGTGCAGGCATCCCTCCTTCTACAATCAAACATTACCCACCCTCCTCAAATAGAGGCACTGTCAAGATCTCCCTATGGGATTTTGCACAGCACCATATTCCCCTCATTACCATATTATGGTAATTGGCATCCTGACAAATGGAGCACTTTTATGAAGTATGCGATAGCATGACAGTGGCACACATCATAATATTGAAACCTATGTAGTAATGTACACAAAGAATGCCTCAGTAGATTGCTTTCCCCTGCTCTGCTGATTGCTTCTTCTTTTGTGTTGTGTTGCAGTATTGTGTAACACAGCAGAGAACAGAAGCTGTTTGGTTGCAGATAGGATTATGGATGAAATGGGCGCCAGAGTGCTTAGTGCACTGCTGTGTGCTATACAGTCATGAGAACAATTCATAAAGAAATCCATGTGTTTGTACACCAATATTATGGACCACAGTTCATATCTATAAATCATGATCGTGAATGACAGTATACTAAACTTAGTGTGCTGTCCTTGTATGCCTTTGCACCATATCTATATGATTACAAGAATTTGCTAACAACTGAAATAAAGCAAAGAGGTAAGTAATGCATTGGGTCAAAGTTTCTGATGAAGCCTCTGGATGAAAGCACTAAATCAATTCATTAAGCATTTATTTGGTGAATGCATTTATTTGAATTTCTGATGCTTTTCTGTGGATGTTTTTTAGTGAATGGTACTACTTCCTCCAGCTCTGTGGATGTCTTCTTATTGAAGTCTGGATGTTTAATTTTTCTCACAGTTCTTTCTGTGAAGATAGTCAACTGGAAAGAATTGTTTGACCCTTAGGCATTATGGCCTCTGCAGGCCATCTGGCCAACCAGTCATAAATTTATGATTTATAATTACCTCTGATCATCTATATTACTTTGTTTTCTGAGTCTGTGACTCAGTTCATCCCTTCCATGATTAAAACATTCTCATCATAATATACTATATTGAAATTAAGGTGCAACAACATAAGCTAATTACCCCTCTTGCAGCTGCTTAGTAAATTGCAGAGATGCTGTATGTAACTATAACATTAAAATTACTATATACTCTGTAATGTACTGTAAACTATATGATTAAACACTGGAATGTATTGTAAACTGTATGATTAAACACTGTAAGACAAAAAGGCTGTTAAGAATCTTCATTGGAATTTGGCCTGCATTGTCGCAGATAGTTCAACAAAATGTGAAACGTAACTTAAATGCTGCCAGAAACAGAAGAATGCTTCAAGTAGATCTGTGTAGCATTTCTTGTCAAACCAGAATGGCATTAGTGAATTCATATTTTACCATGCCATATCACAGTTTTATCTGCAACTGCATGTTGGTTTCATTTTATTGAATATTTAAAATCATGTTATAGAGATTTACACTTTAACATTAACTCATTTGGAAAAAACACATCAACTAGAATCAGATAGTAAAGTTACTAAAAACCTTGAGCTACATGCAAAGTATGGTCCAAGGTCATTAGTACTCTAGAAACCAGTGTGCACAGCTTAGAAAATCTTTCCTGATAACAGTTTTTTTTGTTCATTTCCTGTTTTCATGAAATCTAATTTATTCAACGTTTTTTTAATATTCATGATCTGAAATAAAATTAAAATGTAAATATATTCCTCCAGTTGGCATGGATGGCATTAATACTATCTTGCCAGATTAATCACTGCAACATGATCTGACAAAGTCAATAATTAATTACTGAACAGATCATACCACCTGGTGATTTGAAAATGTCCGCATATGCTAACCAGTCTGTCTCTCATGAGAAACTGCTGCAGGGTGTTGATATTTCAGATATCACAGTGTGAAGGCCCTATTCAGCCCAGCAGGCCTTGGACTAACACCTGGGCCACCAATTTGTGACTCATGTAATGCATTCACTGCTGCTTCATAATTGCTCGTCACCTTCTTTTCAGACAGTATTTTATTATAGCCTTTAATGTGTGTAAAGAACTTTTTCAAAAATATATATTACAAAGTGAAAGGATTTTGTCACTGTTCTCTTAAGTGTACAAATTAACTATAGCTATCAATCAGGGTGATGTAGGCACTCTTATTTTTGTTATTATTTGATAACTACTTTGTCCTAATGTAGTATGATTATTGATAACAGTATTAAAGAAAAAGACAGTCAGGTCAGTTGTTCTGTTTGAAAAGTATAAAAGTGCATATTGCATAGAGTATACTTTGATTTTTGACCATACCATGCTTATTCAGTATTTGCTGTTTTAACATCTTTGCTGTAAAATCAGCCTAAAGTTAATATTAATTTCAGGTCTGCTTCTAGAGTTACACCAAACTGACAAACAATCTGAAAACATTTATGCTATCTATAGCAAGATATAGTTCCAGTACCTAACTAATTAACCCATAGTGAATGTTTGCCCTTGCATTTGTCAGTAAATATGTTAGTTGAACTGAATAATTTCTGAAAAAGGCATCTGTTTTACTTATATAGTTTTATTACAAAATCTCAGTTAACTAGCATTTACATCATTATATATATATATATATATATATATATATATATATATATAGGAATTTCAGTTCTAAGCTGCCTTGTTTGTATTTGTTCATATGTATGATTTTAAGAAATGCATTCACAAGAATTGTTTTTCTGTGCTATTGTTGTATTTGATGTGGCATAAAAACAACTCAAAACAATATGAAGGTACAGTCTCTAAGAAAAGATAATAAAAAGAAAACCATGATAGTTTATATAATTAAGATACTTTACTATAAACACTTGTGAGTGCAAAATGTTAATCATGACCTCTGCTATCAGTTTTGCAGACACCACTTCTCTGGAAATAGTCTATGAACAGATAACTCACATCCAGTTCCAGGCCATGAAATACAGTTCCTGTGCTAGCATCTAAATCTTATTTTCCCAAATTTCATACTAAAGCTGTGTGTCTTCTATTGTAATTGAAATATCTTAACTATTTTTGACCATACTATCTGTTCCAAAAAGTAACTGTAGTTTTTCCTATTGATAGAAACACACACTCTCACACACACACGCACACACATGCACGCACACACACACACACACACACACACACACACACACACACACACACACACACACACGCTATCCACCTTAAAACCTTCATGAGCAGATCATCTTACATATTTGAAGCATCCTGTGTAGCCCCTTAAATACTACAGCAGTTATTGCATTGCCCTCACTGTATCCTTTCATCATTATAAATATTATGGTTTTATATGACACTATGAGCTACAGACAAAATTCAAACTGTTAATAAACCATGGTATTTATTAAAACTTAACCTGACAATTTATATCACCAAGTCTGATGGATAATAGGTTTGATATGTACGCATCATATAGCTGTCTTTATTCAATGACTATCTATTTACTTCTTCTCTCATTTGGAACAGATGCTGTAATAGAACCATACATTTCATATCCTGTAATACAAATGATTGCTCCATAAAAAGCCTTACTACTATGTTACTTAATCTTTGGTGAACAGGCTCCAGCATTCACTTTTTACAGATCTTTTAGTTTTCCCTGTATAACCACACACAAATACAGAGAACACCTTCTGTGTGTCATTGTTAAAATTACAGATTTGAAAGGATCATATTAAGTTTCCTCTGTATAACACACCCAAATACAGAGAAAGCCTTTTCTGTGTCACTGTTAGAATCATAGACATTTATAGGGTCATAGATGTGTACTAGGCTAATGACCACTGGGGCCTTTTTAAGCCTATCCATGCATCCCTAAATCTCTGACAAGTTCTGATACCTTTGGTAGGTGTAAGCAGGGGCTTGGGAGATGAAACATTTATAAGTAGGTGCCTGGAAGATGTACCATTTACAGTATGCCTGTGTCCATTAGGGACATAGATGTCAGACCAGGATGAATTTCCAGTTCTCCATCCACTTTTCCAAGTTATTCTTGAATTGGGTTAGGAAGGAAATCTGATTTACAAAGATGAGGAGCATGTTCCAAAGTAGCGATGAAAGAATCATATTAACTGTCATTTGAGACTTGAGCCCAAGACCTGTGGCATACTATGCCAGTGTCCTTGAACCAATAGGATTCTTTGGGCAGTAAGGTGTCCAACTTTCCCTTTTGACCCTTAACCTTTTAGTTAGGAAACATCCACACACAAATACAGAGAAAGCACTATTATTAGGCACTGTTAAAATCATAAAAATGAATGAATAATATTAGCTCTTATTTGAGACTTGAAGACATAGGTTAAGTCATTCTGAAATTGGAGGCTGGATGAAGAGAGTACCCAGGCAGCATATGGTAGACACTACCTGTGATATAGGGAAATATTGCCAGCCCAGCTATCTGGAATTTTGTAAATAATTCTATGTCATTTGTGAATATTGATATGATTTATGCAGAACTGTATGTTATGTACTGAGCTAAAATGTAACCACACCATGCCCTGCTGACTTAGAACAGAAAATAAGTTGAAATTAGATTGTTTTACAATTGTACTCTAAAAGTTCTCTCTTGGTTTCAGTGTAGCAGACACAATGTCTAGAGCTACAAGTTCTTGAATTGTCTTGGAGAGAAGTAATTACTAGGTTTCAAATGTAAAAAAGTGTTTTATTGCTTTATGACTTTCTAGCAGCAGAACAGTTCTGAAAGATATGTATTTTTAACACTGATATGTTAAATTATGTTTGTTTCTGTTTCAGCATGGGAACTGAAGTCAGGTGACAAAAAGTGATGTCATCCAAGCTAACCCAGCAGTAATATTTGATATTGATTTAAGAACTCTCTCAGACAGAAACTGTGCATTTTGTATTTTGTTTCTGACCTGGGAACATCCACTCATCATCTCCATCTGCACTTGCCTTGCTCTGTAAGTAAGTTATTGTAGGGCATAGTAACTCTTTTAGATATAGTTAGGGATATAGTAAATATTAGTTTAGATTCTTTATTTATTTATTTGAGACTGCCCTGCAATGTTGCTTTAAATAATTACTGTGATTTTGAACTCTGAAGTTACTGTGTTGATTTTACTGAGTATTGTTTTGTTATTTTATTATTTATTATTAAATATATTTAAACCTGTATTTGTGGCTGATATTTGTGAGACATATTTAAGCTCTTAGAGTACTTGCATATCTATTTGGTGACATTGTACAGGCCGCTCCAATAGCATTGGATGGTCAGACTACCATTTGGAATGATAGTAACATTACACAGAAAGATTAGACAGTCTTTGTAAGGGACTTATAGTAGCTGATAAGTAGGGGTTTGTGGCAGTGGAAATGACCTTATAGTCTGGGGAGAAGGGGGCATAGCTAGTAAACCTATGCCAGCCTTCCCCAGGTGTGCATGTGTATTTGAATATTAATCAAATCACAAAGTGTGTGTGTGTGTGTGTGTGTGTGTGTGTGTGTGTGTGTGTGTGTGTGTGTGTGTGTGTGTGTGTGTGTCAACTACTTGGGCAGGGGCATGAAACACTGGCTGGACATATAGGGTGCTGGAGGTCTTGGCTTGGTCCTTCAGCTGAGATGTTAGCCCTATAGCTGTGCTAGTGGGGAGCCTTATTGGAGATCTGGAGAAAGAGGGAGAAACCAGGCCCAGACTGATGGTAATTTATGTATGGTCTTAAGGGAAATTGCACTTTACTGTGTGTGCACTTGTCATTTCCCAATGTGTACATCCCCTAGCAGTTGACAGTGGTGAGGATTGGGGTTTCTTGATTACTAGGCCAGTGCAGGGGTGTCATACTACCATCTAGGTGTACAAAAGTATTTATTTATGTAGAATGCAGTATATGCAAATTAAGTAGTGAAATGTGTAGTGGAGACAAAATCCACAGGTGCATTCAAAAGGACATAGAAGAAATTGAGACAAGGTTGATGAATGGAAGATCTGGATGTGAGGCTGACTGTTAAATATGCTTCAATTGAAAAGAAAATAAGCTTATATTCTCATGTCATCAAGCAAATGTATTGTAATGCAACTATTTGCAAATTGTAATATTTTTTTCCTTGCCAGATGCATTGCTTTCCATTTATTTTTTTAAAATATTTTTTATTAAGTATTATAAATGAATAACAAAAAGTATCATAACTATAACTGTATATATATATATATATATATATATATATATATATATATATATATATATATATATATATATATATATATATATATATATATATATATATATATATATATATATACAGAGAGAGAGAAATTGCATTAATACATAAAACAGATAGAGCATTAACAAAAAAACAACTATTTACAAAATGTCTACTTATATAAAAAGTTAACAAATTCAAGTATTTAAATAATTTGTATGTCATTATTGATTATTTAATGTATGTTTATTTAACAGATTCTTAAGTTTCATCAAAAAATTTAAATAAGAGGTCATTCTGGTGGTTCTTTCTTTAATTCATATGATCTACAATTGACAGGTTTTGGTTGCAATGTTAAAGATTTCTTTCATTGTTGGAGTTGAAGCACTTTTTCAATTTTTTTGTGATCACTTTCCTCACAATTGACAGGAGACTCCAAAGAAGAGAGTAGTCAGTTTTCTTAACACATGCAAGAATTGGGGAATTAAATAAAATTAATGATTTACTTAACATGAAATTATCATTGAATAATGCCTGTAAAAAAGAATTGACATTGTTCCAAAATGTTTTAATTACAATGTGTTCACAAACCATATGTTGCCAATCAGCTTTAATATTCAACCTACATCTCCAAAACCCAACTTTCTTCTTAGACATTAATTATATTTTATGAGGTGTAATAAAGGCTTTATGCATAAATTTCCATGAAAATAATTTCCATTTTAATGACATTGTGGTTTGTACAAAAATGTAAGGATCATTGTTTTTCACTTTCACTCGGATAATAATTGTTGATAGTTATAAAGTAATCCTAGTAATTATATTTACAATAATCTGATTTAATTTTAATCACCTTATAAATTATGGATAAAAGCCCTTTCTCTGGGAAGTTTTGATACATCAACAAAATCAGAAGTACCATAAATTTTGGAAATTCCTTTTTTATTGATGAATGCATCAACTGTATTCTCTTTTCTACACTGTACCTACAGTTCTGAATTTCCAGTCACATTTCCCTAATTTGATATAAAAACTAGAGAATGTAATTTTTTATCCATTAATTGAAACCAGAACATTAACTGTTTTTCTTTAAAAATATTCACTATAAATGTGTTAAATGTGTTAATATTGTTTTGTATATATCCTATAGCAAATGTTAGGAATACCCAAGCTTTATATTCTGGCTCTTTGTAAACAAGATTTCTGAAGTTAATCATTGTCATGGAGATGTAGGTTGACTTTATAAATGGAATTTGATATTTCAATATAAAATCATTTCATAGCCAGAGGAAGCTATTGCAAGTTATTATATTATGACTCCTGTAGATTAGTTGGTTATTTTTCAAAAGGATACTTTCTTGTTTGTCTTTCCATTTAACAGAGTAATTTTTTTGTCCAAGAAATTATTGTTTTTATAATGTAAGAAGTAGAATATAATTTTATATCTGGTAAACCTATTCCTCCATAGGCCCAACATATTAGATATTGATTAAGTGCTAATCTAGGTCTGATGGGATCTCAAAGAATTAAGGTATTGAAAACTGTTATATATTGTTTAGGAGTGGGAAGAGTGAAAAAATTGTATGATATATATATACATATATATATATATATATATATATATATATATATATATATATATATATAGTATTTTGGTAATAATATCATTTTTATAATTAAAAGTCTCCCTTCTATTGTAAATACAAAGTTATTTCATATGTTTATAAGATTTTTATTTTGTCTAAACTATCACGATAATTTATGTTAATTATATCTTTAATGTTTTTAGTTAATATT
This sequence comes from Protopterus annectens, assembly GCF_019279795.1. NCBI lineage: Eukaryota > Metazoa > Chordata > Ceratodontiformes > Protopteridae > Protopterus > Protopterus annectens. The sequence goes on from NC_056735.1 coordinate 1,501,395,205, forward strand.
ATGTCTAAATAGTTTATTTTATCATCTTTGACTATATGTTAAGAATATTCTTTTGCCATGTTAGAGATATTAGAGTTTATACAAAAAAATTTGTTTTATTTTCATTAAATGTGAGACCCAATTTAGATTGAAATATATTTTTGATAGCTTTAAAAAGGGAACTAAGAGAATTTTTATCGTTCAATGATAATAAAATATCATCTGCAAATAAAAGTATTTTTGAATTTAGATTTATGACTAAATTATACACCTTTATTTTCTGATTTTATTCTTATGAAGTTCATGAAGGGTTCCATAGTGAAAATGAACAGCAATAGTGACAGTGGACAACCTTGCTTTGTTTCTTTGGTGATCAACATTGATTGCTAGACATAAGAACCTATTTTATGTAGGCAAATGAATTATCATATAGAGTTTGTATATGTTGCTGAAAGTCTAGTGAATAGTTACATTCTTGCAGTACTAACAAAAGATAGTCCCAATTAACTGTGTAAAAAGCACTGTTGATATCTAGACTTACTAATGTTAAATAATCCTTTCTTCTTTTCAGTCTAGTCAATTCTAGTTAAAATTATTTTGATATTATCATATGCATTCCTGATTTTTTATAAATCCAGTTTGGTCATTATTGATTAGGTATGGAAAAAAAATGTTGAATTCTACTTGCTAAGATAGACCTAAATAATTTATCATCAGCATTTAATAATGAAATTGTTCTGTAAGATGTACATTGAGTTGGGTCCTTATCATATTTTAAAATTGGGGGAAAAGTGTATATTTCCATGAAGGTGGAACTATTGTTAAGTCTTTAACTAGCTGAAAACTATGAGGCAAAATATTTAAGGCATTTTGGGGCATTCATTTTTAAAGTTCTAGCATTATGCCATCATTGCCTGGGGCTTTATTGGATTTTAATTTGTTTGTTTGATTTGCAAGTTCAGACATCAATATGGGATAATCAATTATTTTCAATTGTTGATCTGTTTGTTTATTTTTACTGTATTATCTAATAAAAACTTTCATTGCTTCTTGCAAATCCATTACTGGATTAAATTAATTTTGATAAAATGTGTTATAAATTCTCCAAGAATATCTTCAATTGCAATACCATTTTTCTCTTATTCTCCATGTATAATTCTTTAATGTGATTTTATTTGATTATCATTTTAGTTCTTGAAGCAGTTTTATGTAAATATTTTGGGTTTATTGAATAATTTGTTAGTTTAATCTTTTCCAGGTTTATTTTATTTTTATGATTTAAAATTTCTAAATATTAATTTTGTCATTTCTTTCTTTCTTTTAATGAGTCATTATTGTTAATTTGATCTTCTAATTTTAATTTATCATTTTTTCTTGGAAATCAATTAATTCTTTATCCCATTTCTTCTTTTTTAATGAATACCAATTTATATTTTTTCCATTTAAATAGGATTTAAGAGCATCTCATATATACATTTCTGATACATCTTTTGTATTATTAAATTCTATATTACTCTGTACCTCTTTGTTGAATATTTCTTTAAAATCTTTCAGATTATTAATATATGCCAGAATTCTTTTAATGTGAATGTTATTGAAACAAACAAACAGAAATCACAAAATCCAAAACTTTAATAAAAGCACAATTAAATAAGTCAAAGCTTTTGAGTGTAGAACTCTTTTTCAATACACGGTAACTCTCTCATGTAAAATACAAGCACCAGCCAATCAGAATAATACAAAGTCATTGTGACATAAATGCAGCTACATGAGAAAAAAGTGAATCACATGATTAACATATATAACATATATAACACATATAAAGCATATATAACACATCCGTGAATAAACACTACAACAATAATAAACAAGAACTTGTTCCAAAATTATCAGATTAACATGTATTAAAAATATTATAAAAAAATATTGTAAAAATATATATATAAAAAATACAAAAAATCATTGCAAGGAAATTAATACTGACTTGTATTTTAAGCACTCCATAAGTCATAGGTTGTTTACATTTAGAGCATCAGATGCATGCTATACTGAAAATGTGGTTCATTTTGCCAAATGCACCTGTTGCAATTGTTTATTCATAGGAAAGACTAACATGAAATTAAAAGAGAGGATATGTGCACATCTGCTGATATTTGTAGCAGTATCCAATGCATTAGCTAAGCATGTTCTAACTAATGGCCATGAGCATGAATTTAAATTTAGGATATTGCCAAATATCTCTTGAGATATTCATGGTGGTGATATACTAACTAGAAATGAGCTGGTGGAGTTCTGATGGATTAACTATTTTAGGGCTGATAAACTACCAGGGCTTAATTAGTAGTAGTATTAAACCAGTGCTTAAAATGAAGTGTGATTTTATGTAGTGATTTCTTTGTATTGTTTTTTGTAGTGATGTTTTATAATTTTCTATAATGCATATTTCTTATAATACAGTTTTTATAATTTTTTAAATACATATTAATCTGATAAGTTTAGAGCAAGTTCTTAATTATTATTACTGCTGTGGTGTTGATTCTGGGCTGTGTTATATATGTTTTATATGTGTTATATATGTTATATATGTTAATCATGTGATTCACTTTTTTATCATGTGGCTACATTTATGTCACAAGACTTTGTATTATTCTAATTGTATGGTGCTTGTATTTTAAATGAGAGAGTTGCAATATCTTTACTATGCATTGAAAAAGAGTTTTACACCTGAAAGCTTTGCCTTGTTTCATTGTGCTTTTATTAGTTTTGGATGTTGGGCTTCTGTGGTTTTTTTTTTGTTTTTTTTTCTGTTTTTGGTAGCATTTACCTTGAAGTCCTTTAGCAACCCAGAGAGTTTTCTTCATATCTAATGTGAATGTCATTGTTATAATTCAAAAAAATTCAAATGTTATAACACTATGATCTGAAATTGGGCATGAAACTATTTTAACTAACTTTGTCTAAATAATCAAATCATTTGAAACAAAGGCTCTATCAATTCTTGTTTGTGTGCCATGTCTATTTGAGAAACAAGTAGAAAAAAAGAGAACAATTAACTAAAAATTCATTAGTATCTTTAATGTTAAGTATGCTAGTGAAATTTATTAATGCTTTGGCTATGGCAGATATTTTATGCTTCCCCTTAGTATTTGTGTCTTTTTCATGTACGATACAATTAAAGTCTCCAGCTATGATGAGGCTTCCCTTTGAATATTGAAGAACCTGATCTAGTTGAATTTTGGCTGCTTTGACACCTAAATCAGGCATCCAATATAGATTAACTAAAGAGTATATGTTCTTGTTAATTAGTAGGTTAACTAGACAAAACATACATTTATCATCATTATCGGTGCTTAAATATGTGGTATATGTAAAGAGTTTTTTCTACAAAATAGCTACTCCTCTTCTTTTTTGATAAAATTGTGAACTAGCTATTACTGTACATTGCTTATTATTAAGTCTATATAGATATATCATTTGTTAATAGATGCGTTTCTTGAACAAATATAGGTGAAAATAGTTTTAAATATTTATAGAAACTACTCCTTTTGCAACCATTATTCAAACCATTATTATTAATTGATATACAATTTAAATTCACCATCTATTATAACCTAAATAATATTTTATGTAAGGATTTCTGTAACATATAATGTAGTAAAATATGTAAACCACCAGAAAAGTGAATGAAACTGGTGGAAATATATAGTGGATTTTGTAATAGCACTGTTATGTAAAAAGCATTTGACTGTAGACACCAAAAAAAAAAAAGAATAAGTATCTCAAAAATTATACAACATAACATAATTCTAACTATCCTACCCCCACATGGGGTATATAACTCCAGACTTAGATAGTGATTCTATCCAAGTCATCCTATCTAACAAAAGAAGCAGAATTAGTTCACCTCCAGCATTCCATATCTATATCATTGTAGTAAACTAAAATAAAAAAGGTATTTAAAGAATGCTTTATATATGGTCTACTTTGTTTCATTGAAAGCTCATTTTGCTGAATTTCATATCACCCTGACCAAATCGCTGAATGCTCAAATTACTGAAATCTCATTTCACCAAATCTCATTTCACTGAAGTGAAGTACTGGCACTGTGTAGAGTATTGTAAGGCAAGTAAGAGGTCTATGCCCTTTTCCCCACCATAGTGTGATCCTGGAATTAGTATGCATAGTTAGGGGGGGGTATGGGGGACACAGATGTGAGGGACTACCAACTGCTACACCAAAGAGAAGGTTATACATGACAGAGCTCACAGACCAAGTAATATAGCTTCAGCTTCTTCATTCATTTATTTCACAGTAAACTGCAACCACATCACTGCTCAACTGAGAAAGGTAACCAGTTACCCAGTATTTAGGGGAAAAACTAATTTTGTGCCCCAGAAAGGAAAACAGCTGTTGGTGTTTTACTTATGAGGAGTAGATTTTTATCTGGCACAACACCACATGTGCATATAGAATTAAAACTATCTCTACTTTTTATTATTTGGAGTACTTTGTTGTATACATGTTAAAAGGTAATTTAATATTAAATATATCACTGCTAGCTCTGTTAAAAGATATTGTATTTCCCAGATGACAGTCGATATACAAGATCCCTTCTGGAATATTACAAGTCTGCATGCTTGTTCTGGTCTTCAACATTTGCAAACTATGGCATCTCTTCCAAAATGTAATGTCACTCTAGTCAGTTTTATCTTCTATTGTAGACTTTTAAATAATTGTAACTGCCAGATTACCAAGGTAATGTGGGAAAGAGTCTTTGGATGAGCCTATCTTGTTATCACAATGTGAATTAACCAACTAACCAACTAAATGAAATCCATCTAAATAGGGTTACTATAAAAAGCACTTCTTGCTTTCATTCATTTTCTAATATACACTTTATCCCTACATATTTATTTAAAAGAAAAAAATACATAAAATATTGTCTTAAAATCTTAACTGACATTTGTAAAAAATAACATAAGATGAGACTGCAAAGAGTTATACTGAAAAGAGATCTACATATTATATGATTCATAGATTATGTAATGTAGTTCCAATTTCTATATTCATTCATTTTTGGCTATGTGCCTTATTCCTCATTCATACTCTTAAAGTTTAGGCTATCATGTCAGTATATACACCATTCTTAATATGATACACTTATGTAAAATAAATGAATTTCGGAACTCAGAATTTGTTATATAAATTAAACAATATATTACATTATATTCTATGGAATGCAGTTAATTTGGGTCTATGTCACTTTATGGAGCACACTACTTACCATGCACCTCTTTGTCAAACTCTATTAAGCAAAGTTGTATTCTGTCAAATGATCATTTCAGCAAAGTTTTTCCCAGGGGAAAAAACAGTAGGCCAACCCTGTGACCACAACAAAAGCAGCACCATTTAAAACCCACCCTGGTGGGGGGCTGTGCCACTCACCCCCCACCCCCCAAACTAAATATGCCAACTATGAGATCACACTACAGTGGGGAAAAGGGCAAATCCCTGATGATGGCCCACTGTTTTCTTCCCCCTGGAAAAAACTTTGTTGAAACAATCATTCAACAGAATAAGACTTTGCTTAATAGAGTTTGACGAAGAGGTGTTCTGTAAGTAGTTCAAAAGTGATAGAGACCTGTTCAGTCTATGTATGTTCAAACAAATTGTAACTTAAAACTTCGCACAATGTAGAACAGGATCCTTGAGACACCCAACATACAACATTAATAACTAAACAAATACATTAAATAAAATACACTCCTCAAACCTTCTGTAGAAAAAATAATATTGCAGTCTTTGTAAGAAAATTGTGTTGTACTGCCTATTAATGTAAGCTTTAGGTGTACAACCTACAAACATCTGTTTCTGAATATTTACAGCATCCCACTTCACGATAGCCTAAGTAATTTAACACATGTAAAATAAAAAAAAAATAATAGCCACATTCAAACATGTTTATTCAATAAATAACTTGTATGTGCTTTTTTCTACAAATAATACACTGCACTTCATTTCATTTTGTTCAATGTTTGAATTTTATAGTATTATTGTGGATATCAAATTCCATCAGAAGTACTCGGTCTAGGGATCTAAACCTCTTCTGCAACATCAACAGAATGTTTTAGAGGGAGAGGTGTCTCTGAGGATACTGCTGCTTTGGAACAGACAGATTAAGTATATCAACATTAAACAAAGTTTTTCCCTGTCAATATTTAAGTTAAACTTTTATCTATGGATAGGAAACAAAAAATTTACCACAGAACTGCCCCTTGAAGTACTGATGGACAAAGGCAGAACTTAAATGCTTTATTCCAGACTTGGTTCCCTCAAATTATCTATGGTATGATCCTAGTTATTCTCATTGGGGTAATCTATAATTATCAACCATGGGATGGGTAAGGCCAGTATATAACCAAATGGCATAGGTTATTTTAAGCTCAAAAGGGAAATTGGATAGACTTAAAAAGGCCCTCAAGAGCAGCTAACTTACATATGTACATATGAATCAATGTATTCTATTTAAAATGTTGTTAGAAAACATCTAGACTAAACAGGAGCTTCTTCCCTCTATCAGTAAGGCTGATGAGCTTGAATGCCAGGCATGACATTGAATAATCAGATCAATATGCCACTTGTTGTGAAGTATCATCTATAGTAATCACTCAGGCAAAATGCTTTAACAACTGGTGCAGTTAGACTGATTTCTTATACCATTACTTCCTGATTGTGCAACAGTCGGGACTGAGTCACCATTCCATAACTGTGCAATATGAACATTAGAATATATCATACTACAACTGATGAAGTGCAATATTCTAAGCAATCACAATGTAAAGTTGTGTTCACCTGTGAGAGAGGGGAGCTTTGAACAACCTATCTGTCCCTGGAGGAGTGGTTCCAGCCCAGAAGTTAGTAGTTTATTGGCCATTTTGGGTTAATTTCTATCTCTTTCATTTCCCTACTATAAAAAATGTGTTTGCACGGTTTTGCGCACTGGGCAGTGCCGGTTAGCTATGGTTAAATTATTCCTGGTTCCACTAAGTCTCCTCTTCAGTTTTCCCTTGAAACTAGTCTAACTCTCAACCTAAGCACTCAAAAAGCATCTTACAGCTCAGCACTTGCTCAGACCTAATAGCAAGCGCTACTATACCCTGACATTGATTGACCAGCAGGGCAAGGCTCTTTATTCACCCCTCACCAACCAAGTGACTAAGCAGCTCACCCTACTATTCAGGCATGACCAAAGGGCAACTTCAGGTGTACTCTCCAGTCCAGCTGGTGAATCTGGGTATCCTGAGGCAATGTTACAACTGCCTCATGTACACAGACATCCCTCTCCTCCTACCACAAAACACTAACATTTGCGAGAGATGCAATTATACAGCCAAACTGGAAGCTAAGCTGTCTCCACCCAAGACTGGAACAGACAGTCAAGAGGAGAAGGTTAACACTTGCACCACGACTCCAGCTGCACGCAGACCTACTTAAACAGCACTGGCAAAAAATACACATAAATACACAAAGTCATACTTGGAGGCTCTAAATAAAAACCTGCAAAAGCATCAGAGACCTCCAAAGCAGACACCCAAACAACCTGCACTTCCCGTCACAAACCAGACAACACATAAAACACAAAATCAGTGTGCCACACAATCACAGCCCTTAAGGTGAAATAACACACTTAACACACTAGTAATAGGTGACTCTATAGTCAGGCACACTGATGTCCCACTCACTAGGCTGGACAAGCAGAAGGTTACTGTTAGCTGCCTGTCGGGAACCAGAATCCGTCACATAACACAAGCACTCGGGTCACTCCAGAACAAGTACAAATATGACTCTGCAATTGTTCATGTTGGTGTGAATGACCTGAGATGTACCTCCCTGGACTACATGAAAAGAGACATGGAAGAGCTCTCTGATCATGTAGCCCAGGCTGGTATGACCCTGACCCTGAGTAGCATCCTGCCCTCACCAAGAATTTTACCTCAGTATAAAGAAAAAATAATAAATTTCAACAATTGGCTAAGCTTTTGGTGTCATTCAAAGGGTATCCAGTGTCTGTCAGCCTGGGATGACATGCTCGACAAGCCGCGTTACTTTGCAAGATATGGCTTGCACCTGTAACCCCTAGGCTTACAAATACTGGCCAAGGCTCTTGCTGCCCCCATAGTGTCTTTTTTAGGCAAGGTTCAAAAGTCAAACCCACCTCCATAAACAGCACAATTAACAAAAAACTGAAGGTTATGCTACTCAATGTCAGGAATTTAAATCTCAAAATATATGCACTCAAAGAACTCCTCAGTATGGAGAACGTCGACATCTGTGCAGTAACTGAAACCTGGTTCAAGGCTCCAGAGTGCACCCCAGCACTACAGGGCTACAACTTATACTACACGTTTTGACCACAGAACATGGGCCGAAACACAAAAGGAGGGGGTGTATCCATATTCATCAAGGATACCTACACCTCCATGTTAGTGGCACAGCATGATACCTCTGAGATCATCCATGTGGAACTAACATCGGGCAAATCTGCAATGCAAATTGTGGCCTGCTACAGATCACCTTCCATGACCCAGGACCACCACTCCACCTTTCTGGAGACACTGGAAAACATGAAGGTCCTACCGAACACCCTGATATTGGGTGATTTCAATTACCCTACTGTTCACTGGGAAAACTACTTGAGTACAAATTCCCAGGCACAACGCTTCCTGGAATTCATTGACTCAAATGCCCTGGACCAGCTGGTAAACTCCCCTACCAGAGGTGAAAACATATTGTACCTGGTCATCACCAACATGGGCGACAGGTGTTCCACACCGGAGGTCAACCCGTCACTGGTTAGATCAGACCATAAACTAATCACTCTGGATGTCCACCCACCACCACCACCCCCAACTAAGGAAACCACAGTAAAAAACTTTTCTAAAGCAAACTTCACCTTACTTAAGACAGAGGTGGTAAGTTTCACAGCCCTCACGGTAAAGGATAACGCAGCTCAATATGCAGAAACCTTTACAAATGCACTCTATGAGCACCTACAAGGATGCATGGATCATGCCATCCCTAGCAAAACCAAGACTCACTCCTCTAAGAGAAGGAAAACAGTTTGGTGTACCCCTGCAATAAACAGGCTATACAATAGAAGGAGGAAACTAGTTCAGAAATGAAGCAAATCCCAAGAAGGAAAGATATCCCTGATCAGTATCAGTAAGAAACTGAGGTCCCTCATGAAATCATCCAAGGCTAACTTCGAAAGAAAAATAGCCAAGGATTCAACAGATAACCACAAAGCCTTCTTTAGCTATGTTAAGACTCTAAGTGGCAACTTGCAGATATGCACTGAACTAGTGCAAAATAGCATAAAGTATACTGAACCTGCTGATATTGACAACATCCTGACAGAAAGATTCAGTGCAAACTTCACCCCTCTCTCACCTCCAAAAGGGTCCACAACAATACCAGAAAAGTGTAGTGTTCCAAAAATCACAGACGCACAGGTGAAAACAGCCCTTTCCAAAAGCCAAAAACACAGCGTCAATGGGACCAGATGGTGTTCCAGGCTGTGTCTTGCACAGACAACAGAACAAACTAACCCCCCACCTAAACACGCTGTTCAACCTCAGCCTCTCTACAGGTTATGTGCCCATAGAATGGGGCACAGCAATGGTTATTCCTCTCCAGAAAGGAGGGGCCACAACTGACCCTGGTAACTATCGCTACATAAGCCTGATTAGCCTGGTCTGCAAGGCTATGGATCGCATCATCATGGAACTCATTAACAAAGACATTGGGAACCTCCAAACACTTGACCTGACCCAGTTCGGCTTTATTAAGGGCAGATCATGCCTAATAAACCTGGTTGACTTCTTTGAGACAGTCACCAAGGCCATAGATGTGGGAAAGGTGGTTCACACAGCCTACTTTGACCTCGCCAAGGTTTTCGACACCATTCCCCACTCGGGTATTACAGAAAAACTCACCAGCCTGAACATAAACCCTTACTTCACGAGATGGGTTGCCAACTGGCTTACAGACAGAACCGACATGGTAAGAATAGCGGGCTCCTGGTCCGACTCTAATCCAGTCACAAGTGGTGCCCCCAAAAGGCTCGGTTCTGGGACCCCTACTGTTTGGCATATACTTCTCAGAAGTACAGGCAAACACAGGAGGACTATGGCTAACCAAGTTCACCGATGACCGCAAATTGGGAGCCATAATTGACTCTCCAGCTAACAAGGACATCCTCCAAACGGGCCTTACTGAGACGGACACCTGGTGTCAAAGTCATGGCCCCAAACTAAATGCCAAAAAATGCATAGTCATCCCGTTTGCGAAAAACAAAACACCCACAAATTACCACATAGGTGGCAGCCCCCTTAATACAGAAGAGGTAATAAGAGATCTGGGGACTCCGATAGATAGTAATCTCTACTTTGACAATCATATTGCCAAAGTTGTTAGGAAATCCTTCTATGTGGCCCATCTAATTACTAAAGGGTTCGCATCTAGAAATAAAGAACTTATAGTGCCCCTCTACTCGTCACTCATTAGACCCATCATAGAGTACAATGCCCCATTTGGGATGTACCTCACAAGACACTTCCAACAGCTGGAAAGACCAGAAAAGTACCTCACCAAGAGGATTACTGGTCTCAAACATATGTCCTATGCAGCCCGACTGAAAAAACTCCGGCTGTACTCAGTGGCATATCGCTTACTCAGCGGTGATCTCTACCTGACTTACAAAGCCATGTCCAACTCAGAATTCATGGACATGCTCCACCTAAAGAAATCCAAGTCACTGCGAGCCACGCACTCTAGTGATCTAAACCTCGCCACAACAATAAATAGAACATGTTTAAGGATAGATTCCTGTCACAGAGACTCCCCATGCTTTGGAACAAAATTCTAAATTACATCAGGCAGAGCCCCTCACTAACACTCTTCAAGAGAAACCTTGACGAGTGGATGGGTAACAGAAAATACACCCCTGGGATCACTTCATTGGCTCTGCTTGACAGAGGATCAGTTAATTAATCAATGGGGTGGCGAAAGCCAACACCCTCTGGCTAGGCTTATAAATGCCCTTGGGCAGATAGCCTAGTACCTACCTATGAACCTATGAACCTATAGGTTGTTGTAGTTTATTGTGTTGTTAATATGTTAATTATTACTGTATGTGCCTGAGTCTTACTGTCATTCAAACTATGCTCATTGTTATGTCTTGCACGGGGACCAAAGCAATGTAATTTCATTCAGCTTGCACTGCTGTGTATATCTGATTGACAATAAAGTTTACTTTGACTTTTTGACTTTATCTGTTCAGCTTGTCTGATAAGGTCCAGCCTTTCATTCATAAATGAAAGCACTTAATAGTTATTTGTTGAATAAAAATCTCTTTCTAAATTTTAAAAGAATCTGATTCACAGTTTGACAAGATAACTTTGTTTAACTTTTCTAAAATTAAAAATGTATATATGTATCTATATATGTGCTGAGTCATGGCATTGCTTGACATATGAAGCAATACCATGACTCAGTCCTTTTTTATCAAGAAGAAGCGAGTGAGAATGTTTAACAAATTATACTCTGGCCTTCTTTAAACATTGTTTAATAGTTGAATGTTATCATGATACTGTGGATGCATACATTTAAACTGTTCAATTTTATCTGTGCAGCTAGTTTGTCATGTTTGATTGTTAACACTTAATAGTTACTTGTTGAATAAAGAAAGGTGCTGGTTAGGAGTATTGCTTCTATGTAATTCTGTTAACTTAAAACCCTAAACACATTTTGCAAAGTCATATAAGAATGGACTCCTGCATATTTCTACACCAAAGAGAAAGTTGTAAGTAATGGAATGCACTGATCATATAATGCAGTTGCAATACCCTCATTCACTCATACTGGTACCCTCATAGGTCTTAAGAAAATAAATGGATTAAATGGCAAATGGCTGGAACCATAACAACTTTAAAGTGTAGAGGTCCTCTGCATGTCTGTCTGTGCGTAGTCACCTACAATTACATTTGTTTGAAAGTTTCTGGTGACACTGAAAGAGCAGCTCTACATGCTACAATAACCCTGCAATCCATAAGTCCATGTCTGATTTCACAGTTTCTTTTATTCTGTGATGATCTCAGCATATAAATAATTTAAGTCTTCATTTTCAGAAACTGGTTGTTCCACATATCTGCTAACAGTCATAGCAGCTCAACATGTAACATACTCACATGTGGAGGTAGAAGAACAGGAAGCTGTGGGTTCCATTCCCATACCAAGTAGTTGGTATCATTTTCACAAAGTGACACTGCAGTGCAGCCTACACTCCTACATGAACCATCCTTAGCATAATGAGGAGAATGCTGCACTCCTGCATGAACCATTCTTATCATTATAAGGGGAATGCTGCACTCCTGCATGAACCATTCTTATCATTATAAGGGGAATGTTGCACTCCTGCATGAAGCATCCTTAACATAATAATGGAAATGCTGCACTCCTGCATGAACCATTCTTATCATTATAAAGGGAATGCTGCACTCCTGCATGAACCATTCTTATCATTATAAGGGGAATGCTGCACTCCTGCATGAACCATTCTTATCATTATAAGGGGAATGCTGCACTCCTGCATGAACCATTCTTATCATTATAAGGGGAATGCTGCACTCCTGCATGAACCATTCTTATCATTATAAGGGGAATGCTGCACTCCTGCATGAAGCATCCTTAACATAATAATGGAAATGCTGCACTCCTGCATAAGCCATCCTTAACATAATAACGGGAATGCTGCACTCCTGCATGAACCATCCTTAACATAATAAGGGGAATGCTGCACTCCTACATGAACCATCCTTGACATAATAGGGAGAATGCTGCACTCCTGAATGAACTATCCTTAATATAAGATGCTAAATAGAGGTCCCATCTGTCAAACTTGGTGGTAGCTCAGGTAGATGTAAATGATCCCATGGTCTTTAGTAAAAATGTTTGAGGAGCTTTGATTATATCATGTCATAATTCAATACTTATACATCATACATTTACATATCATATGTTTCACATTATTCACATTTTTTTTCTTTTTCTAAATAATAGCATACTTTTCTTTTAACATTCGCTAAAATAATAATTAAAAAAATATTTTTTGTCTTACAATTCACCCTCCCCACCTATTTTTCCACAACCAAAACCTTATTCCTCTTAACACAACTGTGCAATCCCATAACTTGTTATACAGTAATTCTTGACACCTATTTTGCCATATATTCCATCAAAATCTGACCACTTTTTCTCTTTATAACATCCTTATAACCCCATATAACAATGTCTATGTTTGTTTCAGGAAAACAATCACATGCATATTAGGTTCCTAGGTTCATGAGTTCATTAGGTGGTTATTAGGCTAATGGCCCTAGCTACTTTACAAGTCTAACCATGTAAAAAAACATCTACCCTAATTTGCTTTAGTTAGATGGTAGTTGTTAGCAGAGCAGTTCTATGATCAGCACTGACTACCCTTCTCTATCAGGGACATAGGTGCCACCTCTGCGGTGGTGAATTTATGGTCACCCTTCCAGTTGTCAAGGCTGCACTTAAATAGTGTCATTGAAGGGCTCTGAATCAAGTGAAGTGGGAGCTTATTCCAGAGGAGTGAAATCTCTGGGAGATATATCGGTCTCTCCGACATGTTTTGCTAATGTCAAAAGCTAGGTTGAGACCCATGGAGTGAATGATTCTTTTTCCATTTTATTTGTGGAATTGCAGCATTTCCATTAGGATAGAGTCAAAGACTGTTCTGTAGGCCAGGCACAGGTCACCTCTCAGCAACTTGTATGATACAAAGTACAGTGACATGACTTTCAGTCTTTTCATGGATTCTCTTGCTTGGAAACCTCTGTGGTCTCTCCAGTTGCTGCAGATGTCTGGTGAGATACACACAAAAGGAAGCACTGTAGTCAATTAGTGTCCTGATAACGGTCAAGTACAGTGGAGTTATAACCTTTCTAGACTTGGATGCGATGCTGTTATTTATGAGATGTGCAATGTAGAAGGCTTTCCTTACCACTATAAACACATGATGATCAAAGTTTAGATTGCTATCCACCTGTGTTCCCAAGTCTCGCACTACTGGTTTTGAGCTTAGAGGCGTGCTATCTAAATCATAATTAGCATGGGACTACTCCTTTGCTAAAGGGATAATGAGGTATTTTTTTGTGTTTAGTTTTAGTCTTTTTGTCTAGGCTTCTAGAATTAAACAGCATGACCTTGAGTTTGTCTCTAGTGGATTTCTTTATGTAGCAAGTTTTGTTGTTTTGAGATTGTGTAATAAAACGACACTATGTGGGAGGCAAGAATCTTTGCCAGTATCCAAAAACCTTGATGAAACAGGTGAAGGCCATCTCTGGCAAAGCAGAGTGGTCTGTTGACCATACCTTCCCAGGCTGTCAGATACTGGAGACCCACAGAGTGTCACCAGAAGCTAAACCAGTTATTGAAATCAGTCATTTTTGTCTGTATTTTGGCATCATCCTAGGTGAAGGTAGAATGCTGCTTAGGGATAGGGACATAGCTGCATTGGGCACATAATCTGAGAGTTCAGTCATGTCTCTCTTCATATAGTCCAGAGAGGTACATCTCAAGTCATTCACTCCAACATGTATTATGACAGGGTCATAATAGTAATTTTTGCTGAGTGACTTGAGTGCGTACATGATTTGACAGATCCTGACACCTGACAGGCAGCTGACTGTCACCTTCTCCTTGTCCAGCCTGGTGAGGGAGCCATCTGTATGTCTCACTACTGAGTCATCTATAACTAGGACATTAGATTTTGAGATGTTGTCCTTTAGTAGCTTAATTTTTGAGATACTGATATGTGTGTTGTTATGTGTAGTGGTGGATTTTGTTTATGTAACAGTATGTGTAGGTTGTTTGCACACTGGAGATCTTTGGTCTTTTGGTAGGCTCTTAGTGAGTAACTCTATGCATGTGGATTTATGTGTCTTGACCGTATCTGATGTGAGTGGAGAGGTGTGTGTGTGTGCTGACAACCTGTTTGGTGTCTTGTTTATTGTTACCTGACAGGAATAATTCTAGTTTCATTGTATAATTACATCTCTCACATAATGTATTTGTTTGCTTTAGGAACAAGTGCTGTCAGTATACATGAGGCAATTGCTACATTGCCTTAGGATGCCCATGTTAATTAGGCTGGCTGGAGAAATGTTGGTAAATGGACTTTCCATAGTAGCAGGTAATTCTTAAGTACCAATTTGTGAGAGGGCAAATTAGATCAGCTATTGCTTTAAGATTAACAAGGGAACTTACTCTATAGAAGATCAGGGATGAAAAGTGGAGTAACGCTGCTCAGTGCTCAGCTAAGTTCACTGCAGTGCAGAAGTATGCAGCTGAGTTCCCCATGGAGCAGCAATGAACCTGGAAGGGTTACACTGACTGGTGTCTAGGGAAAAACTATTTTATAGGAGTTTGCATCTATACAAGGCACCACTAATCCCTGTTGTGCAGTGCACAGCTGTGCACAAATGTGAGGCTTATATACAAGTGAAATTTAACAGTTTTAAACTAGTCTGCCAATAGGAAATAACTCAATGATAATTCCTCCAGCAATCCCCAGTTCAGACAAGGCTATATCCACACTCATCTGCCACAATGGTGCAGCAGAGTTCTACTTAATGTAAGATGGCTGGGTTTGAGTTCAAGTGTATGAAAAACAGGTTCGATTCAGCAAGTCTGGATCTAGTCTATGCTAATTAAGCAATATTTCAGTGCAAATCAAGTGCAGATAATAAGCAGGTACAAACAGTAAAAACAGTCAAAAAGGAACAAATTAATGCTATAAAACAGTAAAATACAGATGAAAAAGTGTAGATCAAGAGAGTAAACCAAACACCTTCCTTATGTAGAATAACTAATTTGAAGCCCAAGTGCTTAAATCAAAACTAAGAGGTTTAGAATAAGTTACCATTTAATCAGGTTACTAACAAGCAGTAACAAATGAAAACTTTAAGAACAGGCAGCAGAAAACAAAATAATGTAGGAAGAAGCACAGATACAGTAAAAGCAGCTTATTAAAGTGCATTTTGTTTAGTTTTTTTAGTAGGTGGGAAGGGTGAAAACATGATAATTCAAGTTTGAGAGTAAGGAGGTTGGCTTTCTCAATTCATCCTTCTGTACTCAGTAGAAGGAGCTGGTGAGATGGGACTGAGAGAAGTGCTCAAAATCAAAATTAATAGTAGGGTTGGGCAACTCAAAAGCCACCAAGTTCTATCCTTAAATGAAAAACTTAAATTCAAAATTAAATGCAGACAGAGATCTGTAATAGGTAGAGAACAGCAAGTAAGTCAAATGATGATATTGTTGTTATCATGCATGCCCTCAATGACCTCTTTGAGGACATCTATCAGATGTAGCAGACTTGATGCAGCATTAAAAATTCACACAGGTCTGTTGCACACACCTGGAATATTGCTAGTGTACATGTAGAAGAGGTCCATGATGACATGTTAGTCTACCTCACAGTTGAGAGAGTCAGTATGTCTCTATACATGCATGCATCAGGTGCTGTCCCCCCACCTCAAATGGATGCATGATGATGTACACCCTTGTATGGGAACAAGGGCTGTATGGAGGGTGTGTTGAACTGCATATTCAACCATATCAGGAAGTTGTATCTGCTGAGTCATGCCATAGGTGATCAGTGATGTTTTCACAGTCCATTGATTCTGTGTGATTGGCCTAGATGAAGGTAAGACTGTGCATACTGTCTATTCTGATCCGGCCTAGGGTTTTGACACAACTCTTCATGCAGGTATCATTGAGAAAACCTCCATGCTGGAGATTAACTCTTATGTCAGTTGATGGGTAACCAACTGGCTCACTGAGAGAACACACTGTGTGAAAGTTGGTGAATCAACCTGTACCAACAGAGCTGCCACCACTGGCAAACCCCAGGGATCTGTGCTTAGGCCTTCACTGTTTGAATTATATTTCTCAACAGTTCAGGCTAAAGTATATGGCCTTTGGCTTACCAAGTTTGCTGATTCTTGCATGTTGTATGCAATCATTGAATCCACCAATGGTGATAACATAGTACATTAGGAGCTAACACACACACAACTGAATGGTGACAAAGGCACACAATCTACAAATAAATGCAGAAATGTGTGTTTGTAATGTTGTCCATCTGAAAAGTGAAATTCTATGTTAATCACAACATTGACAACAGTTCTGCTATACAGAAACCCAGTGATGCAAGCACTGGGAACACATGCAGATAGCAATCTGAACTTTGACCATCAAGTGTCCACACTGGTATTGAAAGTCTATGTTGTGCGCATCATAAGTCATGCCATCATATTAAGATCTTAAGATTGTATGAAAGCACTGTAGTCAAACCTCATCACATCACTAACAAAATATAATGTTCTTTTTTTCATGTACCTCACCAGGCACTTGTAGCAGCTGGACAGACCACAGGCTTTCTCAGAAAGATAATACAAGCCCTACAAACCATGCCATGTTGTAAGAGGATAGATTAAAAGCCATGTCACAGTAATCTTTATTGTATAGGATGAGTTGATGTCTGCCTGGCCTCCAGACCAGTCTCTGACCCTGCCTTGGTGGGAGTACTGCATATCCAAAAATGTGATATAGTTGATGACATCAGCAGTGTCTGCTGAGAAGAATACAATGGTGTCCCACATGCTGGTGTAAAATGCTCTCTGTAATTTCAAGGATGAGGGATAATAGGACATACCACCTATGCTGAGTTATCCAAGGCCTTTGAAACTATCCTCCATTCATATCTCATAGTGGAGATCTCCCATGTGAGAATTGAGCCATACAGTAGTAAAGAGATAGGCAACTGGCTCACTGACATAACACACACTCTCAAAATTGGGAAATGTACCTCTGCCACTAGCCACTTACGATTAGAACACCACAAGGACCTGTGTTGGGCCCTCAACTGTTTACAAACTTCATCCCTGAAGTGCAGGCAATGGTAGATGGCTTGTGGTTTACTAAGTTTGCAGTTGACTGGTAACTGGACACACTAATATAGAGTCCCCCAATGATGCTAACATATTACAGAAGGGGCTGCCACACACAAATGATTGGTGCCAAACTCATGGACTGAACCTTAAAGCATACAATGCCTCATTGTTCCCTTTGGCAATGAAGTGCCCCTGCTAATTATGATATACATAGCACTCCCTTTAAGCTCAAACACAATGTTGTCAGACTTGGGAACACATATTGATAGCAATCTACACTTTCATCAGTATGTGTCCATAGTGGTTTTACACACATTCTGCATTGCGCATTTCATACATATGGAGATCACATGCAAGATCAGTGTGGTCATACCTCTGCTGTACTTGACCCTTATCAGACCACTAACTGAGTACAGCGCTCCCTTATGTCTGTACTTCACCAGACACCTGCAACAATTGGAGAAGACACAGGGTTGTGCCTGGGAGACTCCACAACCTCCAAACATGGCATACATGGAAAGATTGAAAGACCTCTCACTGTACTTAGTATCATGCAGGCTACTGAGACGTAACAGAGCAGTCTCAGATCCTGCCCTACTGGAAATGCTGGACATCTGCAAATCTAATGAGACAAGAATAACTTGGTACAGGGTTCTCAACCAAGCCTGTGGCATAAACAGAGCATTCTGCGTAGACAGACATATTCCCCAAGTCACACTCCTCTGTAATAGGCTCCCACTGCATATGAAGTGGTGCTGATCAATGACCCTATTCAAGCAGAACCTTGACTTCTGGTTGGTTGGTGGTAAAGTCACCTCTGTGGTGGCATCTATCTCTCTCATGGACCGTGCAGTCAGTTCTGGTCACAAAATCGCTCTGCTAACAATGACCATCCAACTATGCCCAGTAAGAGTACTTGTGTTTTTACAAAGCTAGGCTTTTAAACACCATAGGACCATTAGGGTAGTAGCCATTCTATGAACCTGTGAAGCTATGAGCTTATGCAAGCCTCTCAACAGGGTTCTGTTCTCACTACAATCAACTGTGAATGTCTGTCTCTAGACAGAAGAGCAGAAGAGTGTATCCCATAGTTACTGCTCCAATACCAAAGATTGACACTATTTTGATTTGGCCTGCTGATATCTACTATAAGTTCACCTGCTGTTTTGTAAAAGCCAGACTTGTGCTGTGGCACTTGCATAAAGTACTGTGTTCTCTAGTCTGTGACCTTAGGTATGTTGCAGTTCTTTTCTTAATGCAGTCAAGTGTGTGTGTGTGTGTGTGTGTGGGGGATTGTGTGTGTGTGTGTGTGTGTGTGTGTGTGTGTTTGTCTAAACAGAAAAGCAGAAGTATGTATCCCACAGTTACTGTTCCAATACCAAGTTTTAACAGTATTTTGATTCTTGCAGATGCCTACACATCCATTTCATGCAGCCCATCCAACGTCTTGTCCCCCATGTGGCCTGCTGATGTAATCTACTATAAGTTCACCTGCAGTCTTGTAAAAGTCAAATTTCTGCAGTGGCACTTGCATAAAGTGCTGTGTTCTGTAGTCTGTGTAGCTTATATCGGTAGGGCTTCTATTCTGACTGCAGTCAATTTTGAGTGAGCTGTTGCTTGACATTAAGAGAGCATTCTACACCAGTATGTGGGACACTGTTATATTCTCCTCAACAAACACTGTTGATGTCATCAGCTATAAAGTGTTGTCTGAGACAGTCCACGTTGGACTTGAGCTGTGGCACTTGTGTAAAGTACTTTGTTCTGTAGTTTGTGCATTGAGATATGTAGGGGGTCTATTCTTACTGCAGTCAAGTGTGTGTGTGTGTGTGTGTGCATGTGTGTGCATGTGTGTGCATGTGTGTGTGTGTGTGTGTGTGTGTGTGTGTGTGTGTGTGTGTGTGTGTGTGTGTGAGCTGATGCTTGTCATTACGGAGAGCATTTTACACACCATATGGTGCACTGTTATATTCTCATCAACAGACACTGCTAATGTCATCAGGTCTAGAGTATTGTCTTAGACAGTCCAAGTCTGACATGAGCTGTGGGGCTTGTGTAAAGTATTGGATTCTGTAGTCTATGTACTTAGGTAGGTATTCTATTCTCACTGCAGTCAACTGTGTGTGTGTGTGTGTGTGTGTGTTTGTGTGTGTGTGTGTGTGTGTGTGTGTGTGTGTGTGTGTGTGTGTGTGTGTGTGTGTGTGTGTGTGTGTGTGTGTGTGTGTGAGTGTGTGTGTGTCTGTGAGCTGCTGCTCAACATTAGAAAGAGTATTTTACACCAGCATGTGGGACACTGCTATTGCCATATGTTCCTCAAGCAATACGGCTGACATCATCCACCATATCAGATTTTTGGATATGAAGTACTCCCACCAGGGCAGGGCGAGACACTGACTTGGAGGCCAGGCAGACATCACTTCATCCTACAGAGTAGAGTGACATGGCTTTAACTCTATCCACATACATCATGGCATGGTTTATAGGCCCTGTGTTATTTTGCTGGGAAAGCCCTGTGGTCTCTCCAGCTGCTGCATGTGTCTGGTGAGGTACATGCCAAAGAGAGAATTACACACTATTACTATTCTGATGATGTTTAACTCCACTGCTGCCATAAAATCCTAAGATCTGCATATGATGGCATGATGCATGATGTGCACAACATAGGCTTTCTATACCACTGTAGACACTTGGTGGTTGAAGTTCAGGCTACTAACTACATATGTTCTCAGTGCTGGCATCACTGGGTTATCAGCATAGCAGGACTGTTGTTAATGCTATGATTGATATGGAATTCTACTTTTCAGACAGCAGCATAAAAAATACACATCTACATTTACATGTAGATCGCAGGCCTTTGTCCCCATTCATTTCTCTGTGTTAGGTCCACCTGTATTGCACCCATTATGCAAGAATCAGCAAACTTGGTAAGGCAAAGGCCATCTACTTTAACCTGAACTGTCAAGAAATAGAGTCCAAACAGTAAAGGGCCAAACACAAAACCCTGTAGTTTGTCAGTGGTGACATCTCTTGTGGTACATGTTGTTTCACCATATTTCACTTGTTGGTGAGCCATTTGCTCATCCATCTAATGATGTGAGGGTTAATCCCCATCTGGGAGGGTTTGTCAATGATACATGCATGGAGGATTGTGTCAAAACCCTAGGCCAGATCATGATAGGCAGTACACACTGTCTTACCTTCATCCAGGCATATCATATGGAAGCAATGGCCTGTGATGACAGGCCATTTCTTCCATGTGATGTGGAAGCAATGGCCTGTGATGACATCACAGATCACTTATTGCATAACTCAGCACGTACACCTTCCTGGTATGGTTAAATGCACATTTCCACTCATCCTCCACAAGGACTATACTCCCATACAAGGGCATACATCGACATGCATCCATCTGAGTAGAGGGGACAGCACCAGACGCATGCATGTATAGACACATCCTGACTCTCAGTTGTGAGTTGGAACAAGATGTGATCATGGACTTCTTCTACATGTACACTAGCCATATTCTGGCTTTGTGCAACAGACCTGTGTGAGTTGTTAATGCTATATCATGTCCATTACATCTGACATGTTCTCAAAGAGGTAATCGAGGACATGCATGATGACAACAGTATCATTTTGTGGAACTTGACCAGGTCAAGGTATTTGACACAAATCCACACTGAGATATTCATTTAACACTGTCATATGTGGCCATAAACAGCTATATCACCAAATGGGTAGACCAGTGCATCACGTATGTTGCATCTATGTGAAATGTGTGATGTGACATATATCTCAGGTCTGGTGAACAGGTCTGTACATCATGGCTGCCTGATAGGCCCATTCCTGTCCATTAATTAAGTGATGGACATCACAGATGATATAAACATGCTGTGTCCACACATCTGCCTGAAGGACTACAGAATGTGGGCAATCATTAACTCAGTCTGTGAAAGTACTATAATACAGACAGTAGCAACACACAAACACTGCTGCCACAGGCATGACAACACCTACATTGACAAGACATATGGAGGGATTTGTTAATTCAGGAAACAAATATGCAACCCAAGTATAATGTGAACAACACACCCTATAATCAGACCAATAGGTATTTGACCTGTGTGCTGGGGTAGATGCTAAGTGGTACATCCACTCATATGTGGTCACATTGCTGACTACTCCCTTGAATATAACACAAGTACTGGGTTTGTGAAGGGCATCCATATCAGAGGACATAATACCATCATAGTTCCCAGCCTTCATCATACCAATAACTGTGTACAATGCACCCTTCTTCATGTACCTCCCGACACATCTTTCAGTGATGTGCAATTCTAAGTATACCACCTTTGTCACACTGAGCTGTCACACAGCTTACTGCCATATCTATGTATTCTTTCTGTGGGATATGTATGAGTGTCTGATAATGCAGAACACCGATCAAGTTGTTACACCAGATGCATGTGTGGTACCTGTTCAGCTTATGCACACAATACATACATAGGTGTTTGACAGCATTAATGGCATGTGTATTATTGTGCTATATATATATATATATATATATATATATATATATATATATATATATATATATATATATATATATGCCATGTAGACAAGCCTACCAGCCTGTGTTACCCATACTCTCACATGCAGGGTTTGCAGTGTCCCTCCTAACACCTCCAGCAGATATTACACTGCCAGGACAGTGTGGTGTGAGAGGTTTCCCTCATACAGTGTGGATGTAGCATAATAGTTTGTCAAGTGTATGTGCGCAGACTCATCTGTTCTCACTGTAAATCACATATGTTACATCAAAGGCATGGGATTACTATTGGTATTATTCTGATATTGTCCATAATTGTGGCTGGTTCTTGTAATGTTTTCCATGAGCCTTTATCTGTGCCTGCCTTGCTGGAGAACTCTGCTGAGAGTGCACTCATATTCAGGCATATCAGTTTGCATAGCTTCACAATATGCACCCTAACCCAATTGTATGTCAAATCCCTGATACACGACCTCTGCATTATTCATGTAAGTATGCTTATCTCACACAAACATCCTCCCCATCATGTCTCCTTGTGTGCAATCATATAATACACTTTTTTCACTGTACTACTGTACCATATAGGTATGTGATTGAACTTCTATAACCATCTTCTATTGACATGTCCTCCTGTGCTGTACATTAGGTAGTTCCACCTGTCCTCTTTTCCTGTGTTCATCCCTACAGTTCAAGTGGGTGTCCCTATTCAATGCACACACTTCCCCTGAGTGGTCATTTTACATGACAGTCCATGTCGTGTTATAGATCATACCTTGTGTGCAAACATATAATACACTTTTTTCACTGTACTACAGTACCATATAGATATGTGATTGAACTTGTACAACCATCTTCCATTGACATGTCCTCCTGTGCTGTACATTAGGTAGTTTCACCTGTCCTCTTTCCCTGTGCCCATTTCTACAGTTCATTTGGGTGTCCCTATTCAATGCACACACTTCCCCTGAGTGTTCATTTTACATAGCAGTCCATGTCCTGTTACAGATCATTTACACAGCTTCATTGCAGATTGCCAGGAATAGGATATCACAATGCTCTGCACTGTAGGTACACTGTCCTGTACTAGGTTTGGACCATATACATCATATTCATAACTCTCAATTATCCAGATATTCCCAGGATGTCCAGATGTTTTCCTTATCAAATTTGTGGCTTTCTGCCATATCATTGGGATGATCTTAGGACTGATGTGATTCAATATTGCATACATTTGAAGTTGTACATCTCAACTGTCCTGATTTGAGCAAAGTATCCACTTTTTAGCTCGTATTTGTGATCTTTTCCTCCTAACGCATAGGATCATAGGAAGTTGCAAGACTATTAGCCCTGAGGCCCTTACAAACCTAGACAAGAATTTAGCCCATGTTCCAACAAGTCAGCACCCTTGCTGTCCATCAGGGCATAAAGACATCCCTGCCAAGTATTGAACCCAGGACTTTCTGAACTACAGAGAAATGCACCACTAGGCCAACTTATTGGTTTTCTGGCAAATCACTGGCTTGTCATTGCAGACTGAAGTCAGAAACTGACAGACAGTTGAGTTTCAAACTTCATGCTCTTTAGATAGTTCATGGTACTGTACAACCTATTATTCCTTCAACTTTCTAAGGTTGGAAGACCAATATTAAAAATCTGCCCCTACTTTTTTTGGGGGGGGCTTCATTCTCCCCATTATTTATGGCTTTTGTGATGCCCCTGCACTAGCCCAGTAATCAAGGAGCCTCAATCCTCACCACTAGCGCCAGTGAGGGGTGTACACAATGGGAGGAAGTACATACACACAATAAAGTACAATTTCCCTTAAGAGCATACAGAGATCACAGTCAGTCTGGGGCTGGTTTCTGCCTCTTTCTCCAGATCCCCAATAAGACTCACCTCTGGCAAAGGTATAAGGTAAAGGTCTCAGCCAAGTGGTCAAGCCAAAACCTCCATCATCCTCTCTGTCCAACTGGTGCTTTGTGTCCCTGCCCAGCTAGCTGACACACACACTTTGATATTTGATTTATACACAAACACAAACACACTTGGGAAAGGCTGACACATGTTTACTAGCTATGCCCCCTTCTGCTCAGACTATAAGGTTGTTATCACTGCCACCAACTACTACTTATCAGCTACTATAAGGCCTTTATAAAGGGTGCCCAATCCAACTTTGTAATGTTACTATTAATCCAAATGGTAAGTGTGACCAAGACTAAGGCTATTTAGGAGTGGTCTATACAGTGTCACCAAATACATATGCAAGTACTCTAAAAGCTTAAATGTCTCTAAACAAACCAGCCACAATTAAAAGGTTTAAATATATTTAATAATAAATAATAAAAGAACAAGACAATACTCAATCAACACAGTAACTACAGAGTTCAGAATCATAGGAAATATTTTAAAACAACATTGTAGGACAGTCTCAAATAAATACAGAAAACATGTAAACTAATCTTTACTATATCTCTATCTATATCTAAAAGATACTGTGTCCTACATAACTTACTTACAGAGCAAGGCAAATACAGATGAGTGGATGTTCTTGCTAGGTCCAAGACAAAATACAAAATGCACCATTTCCCTCTCTGAGAGAGTTCTTAGATTAATATCACATATTACTGCTGGGTTAGCCTGATGACATCACTCTTTGTCATCTGCCTTCAGTTCCCAGGCTAACAGAAACTAACACAATTTTAAAATCTCTGTGTGAGAAGTACATATCTCTTGGAAGTTTGCAGAACTTAGAAATTGTATAACAATAAAATGCTTTTATATTTGAAACCTAGTAATTATTAATGTTTCAAGATAATAGAAAAACCTATAGGTCCAGACATTGTGTTTGTTTCACTGAAACTAAGAGATAACACAATTGTAAAACAATTTCTACTTATTTTTTTTTAAGTTTTGCAAGTTAACTCTGTATGTTCCAGCTTCTACTATTAAACATACATTTGCACAGGTATATAGTTTATATACATTTTTGTTCTTTTCCAGTAGGATACACTGTGGACACATTCTTGAAGCTCAGTAACAACACACAACAACTTTACAATATTACAACTCAGTAACAGTTCAACACACACTTCTGCACCAGTAGTTTAATATACACATAACATAGTTTTCTTAAACTTGTAAGACACGCATATGAATCATATTCTTATTCACAAATGACACACGATTATCCACAAAATTCCAGATAGCTGGGCTGGCCATGTCACAGATTTGTCCAGATTTCTTGCTCTAACAGGTTGAGAGAGTTTCACTCTAACACATTGCTATGCAAAGTCTTTGTCACATATGTTGCTATTTCTGTTATTTGTCCCCTCATTGTGTTGGCCTCTGTGTAGTGTATTGTACTAACACATTGACAGCTATCTGTGAAGTCCTGGTGATCATTATGGCATTCTGCACAAATTTGCAGATCATAGCTGCTATGCTTTACACAGAATTCATATCTGCATTCACTTACACAGTTTCCTAGCCAACAGCACACGAAACCTAGCTTAGGTGCTTAGGCACACTGCACATCTTTTTAATATGAATTACAAGCTACTGCTCGCTTCATACTGCCATGCAAACATGTATCCCCGGATTCGTGAATGGCTATATTCTGTGCAGGAACAGTGTAGGAGATCCTGCATGGAAAATGGCCACCGAGCGATACAGAAAAGTGTTGTTTTGTCATGCACAAGCGGCCCTACACTGTTCCGGCACTGAATGTGCAGGATGTAAATCACCTCATTTGCAGGTAAAAACCATGACAATGAGATGATTTTGTGATCCACGAAGCTGGCTGGAGTCCATCCAGGAACAGTGTCAGAGCAGTAATGTATTCAGTTAGTAACTAAATACATTTCCACATCTGAGCAAACAGAGGTAGTACAGCTCCTAGAAAGCATGTTTTACAGTCAAACACACATGCCAATGGCCAAATGTAAGGCCATTGGAATTAATAAATGTTTATATTTTTATAAAATTAAACTTTTTTTTTGGCTGATCACGGCCACTTAAGCTCAGGGCAACGGTGCGCAAATGGGATCGTGCCGAAAAAAAAAAACCTGAGAAAAGTCAATTTTAAGATGTCTGCATTTTGCCATTATAGTCAATGGCATGCAGAATGTAAACAATACGAGGGAGCACTGGTTGTCAAGGGGAAAGGGTCCGTCTAAGTGCAGTAACTAAGGATGCACACACTGGGATATGCATGAGGGGAGTTATACTGAATCACAGATTTCCTCTAAGTGTCAGCTTGCACCTAACCTTGTAGGAGCAGCAATATAATAGTGCAAGTATAAGAGCTGAATGACTTCATAAGGGGGTGTGTCATGCTTGCTGTAAGCTCATTGGAGCTCTCTGGCCTGTGTTTGCCCTTAGCTAAGCACAGCTAAGGAAGAGGGTGTGTCTGAGGCTGTAATGTCTTATTTCATGAAATGCAGAGCGTGTTCGAGTCCAGGCAGGGTCATTTCTGCTTAAAAGAGCTTACATTAGCTAAAAAAGTGTGTGTGGTGTGCAGCAGGCCAAAGAAAAAAAAAAAAACAAAATAAAAAGGAAATAGCAGAACTGTATACATTTGAGCAACAGGTATGTATGGCGCACCTCAGGGCTTAAATAGGGAGGAAGTGAGAAGGGGAAACAGCAGTAGGAAGGCAATCAAGGAGAACTAGCATAGCTGACAGGTGGAATGTATCAGAATCAGCCAATTACACATACAGCAGCCCAGCACACTAAGTATGCAAACACCCTACAGACTGTTTTTTTCCCACAAACTGTGCACCACCAGTGTACACAGATGGGAGATTTTTAACTGGCAAAAATAACTAAATATGTTAGAGGCTGCTGCTGCTTTACTCCATCAATATGTACTAGAGACTGAGGGTGGTTAGGAGGAGAATGCTGACAACCGACCCACAGTGAGGAGGAGGATAAGAGTTCAGAGATCCAGGGTAACCTACCAGGGCCTACATGAGCTGGAGATAGTAGAGCTAGGGTGGACAGGGACATTCTACAGAAAATCATTGAGCTGTGCCGGCCACGCTTTACATGCAGAACTAATAGAGGGGAACCCATCCAAGTGGATACCAACATATGTCTAGGCTTAAGAATACTAGACACAGGTACCTTCTAAAGACCAACTGGGGATATCATGGGGGTCTCACAGGCATCAGCATCCAGGGTACTCCACCAGTTCCTGGATGCCATGACACAACATGCCAATGAGCACATACATTTCCCCACTGCCTGTGAGGCACTAACCACACGTATGCATCTCTTTCACCGTATAGCAGAATACATTGAAGTAGTTGGTGCTATAGACTGCACACACATCCACATCAAAGCACCACCCGGTGAGTGGGGCAGAGTCTACATAAACCGCAAGGACATCCCCTCCATCAACTGCCAGGTTGTGTGCGCTGCCCAGGGCATTATCATGAATATGTGTGCTGGCAGCCTTAGAAGCTATCATGACTCCCACATCTGGCATTTCTCAGAGCTGTATCAGGTGTTTGCTAGGGGGGACATCCCATATGGCCATCTAGTGGGGATGCTGGCTATGCACTGGAGCCGTGGCTGATGACACCCATCAGAAATGCACACACACCCAAACAAGAGCACCACAATGAGGCACATGCACAAACCAGGATCATTGTAGACTATGTGTTTGGGATGCTCAAGTTACAGTTCTGCTGCCTTGACATATCCAGTGGAGCCTTGCAGTACTCTCCAGCTACATGTACACAAATGTTCATAGTACGTGCCATGCTACACAATATGATCCTGTGGAAACAGCTGCAGCAGGAACAGCACGGGGCAGGACCACTCAGCCCCCTACCATTGCCAAGGCCAGCACAGGCACAGAGAGACTCAGAGGAGGAAGAACCTGAGCCTGCCCCTGTAGGCAGAAGTAGTCGTGCACAATATGCCCAGGCCTTGGCACTGAGGCAACGCATAGCACACACATTGACACTGTAGGGACCCAGGGACTGGTACCTCTCTCCAACTCACACAGACAGTAAAAGGTATGCCAAGCATGACACTACCTAAGACTTACCATGTACAGGGAGTGTACTATGTCCATGCAACATAGTCAGCCCTCCACCACTGTCCTCAATACTGGCCCAGCAACAAGGTAAGTTACTCTTCCTATCAATTACTGAATGGCAAAGTATGTTCTCATACTTGTATGTATGATATGGATGCAAGCATGCAAGGGAATTGGATGGCTGAATGGAATAGCAGCAGACAGCTATATGGGACAGCAGAAAATTCATAACAAATACTGGTGCCAACATACTAGGCAGCACTACAAAAGGTGACATCCCCCACTGTTGTACATGTGATGGCCCAAAGAACTGTGGGTGTCAATAGGTCACACACATGGATGTCAATAAGGGTCACATATCCAACACCAGCCTCACCCAGCAGGACAGGTGTAGATGACCATGAAGAAAGGCTGTGATAATGTCACCAAATTATGGCAATGGTGAACAGCCCCCCTCTGGACCTACACAGACATACTACAGCAGGTCTCCCAATTGCATTCCAGTTCTGAAAGGTAAGAAGTCTGAAACTGAAATATATGCTATTAAGATCTAACATGTGTACTCTACTGATATGCCGCCTGTCTGCATGATAGGTCACAATACAATATGAAATGGAAGCCAACAGAGTAACTGAAATACCAGTATAGTCATTTCAAATGTTAACATCTGCAGGTGTGCAACCCCCCACCCCACAATCCCATGTAGAAATGCAGTAACAGATGGCCTGCAGCACTCTCAAATGGCCTACAGTGCTCTGGCAAAGGCCCATGCCTCACCCATAGTGTCAATGTATGGAATGTCAGGGGGTCCCAACTAACAACCTAACAGTAAACAGAAAACAAATGCAAGGCCATGCTGACAAATCCCAGCAGCATTCCTCCCCATCTCCTACTGCAAGGGCTGTGGATCAGGCCATAAATACTACTGGGATAAAGGCCCAACTATAGGGATACCTCTGTGATATTGCTTACATAATGTTTAGTGGAGGAGAGAATAACAGAGGGGGGAATAGAAACATGGATGTCATGGAGTGTGTGAAGTCTGAAACTCTAATGTCCGCCCATACTACTTCCAACTGCAAATCCATTAATGAATAGCCACAAAACCACTTGTAAACCACAATGTGAAGGTAAACTGACCAGATATACGAGTCCTGCCTCTGTATAACCTGGGTATATCTGTACCACTGAGAAGTATGGTCCCAGCAGGATATGGCCATTCCTTGAAGTTGAGAAAAGCACAAAGAGGGTAACCCCAGCCAGCACACTAACAAGGTGTTGCACTATTTACACAGAACCAGCAGCCTATTGTCTGTAGCTACCACTCCACAATGGCAGGTGTGTGCCAGATTGTGTAGTCTATATGCCTCAGAATATTGGTCTCAGCAGCATTCATCTCATATTTCCCGGTAAATAACTGTGAGCAAAGAATGATAACTGTCAGTAGTCGATGACATGACACATCACAGTGTAAAACAGTACATATGTCAGAATATCTATGCTACAACCAAACATGTCACACAAGCAGCACAGATAGGAATAGTTACAGAAACCCCTGTATGTTAAGCCCATTGTGTTTCCATATTGGCAACCAATTTACAGATATCCTGCAGAAACAGTTTGTTAGGTGTAGCTGTAGCACACAAAACCCTGAACTGGAGTCCAATACTCCCTGGAATGGATGCACACACTCAGTCTAGAAGGTCATATTGGGCATGCTTCTACACTTAGAGAAATGAAGCCCATGTCTCACAACACAGTGGACTACAGTTATTGGTTATTCGCAGCTGTCTGTTTACACACAGCAAATTGTACATCATTGACACACACACACTGGATTGGAATACACACACATATCTAAGGCAAACGCATTATAATATGTCACACACAGAGACGTGGGGAAAAGAAAGACAGACAGCGACAGAGAGAACACCATTATGAGGCCTACCCACCCACTGCACATTCCATTGGCCTATATCACATGATGTACTGATGTCATTCACTGTAGAAATACCTTTGGGTAGCCCTCAGCCCTATAGTCTCAGTGGTGCTACTGATAAGTGTGTAACATACAGTACAAATAGGTATCCATGTAGCAGTTGTGATCTCAGTCCTGTGAAATGTAAATGTGTGTGTGTGTGTGTGTGTGTGTGTGTGTGTGTGTGTGTGTGTGTGTGTGTGTGTGTGTGTGTGTGTGTGTGTGTGTGTGTGTATGTGTGTGTGTTTGTCTGTGCGCGTGTGTGTGTGTGTGTGTGTGTGTGTGTGTGTGTGTGTGTGTGTGTGTGTGTATGTTTTTCTAGATGAATGTGGTTGAGGCCATTCACACTTACAAAATCTACTGTACCCCTCCTTTGGCACCACTGCTGATGTCACTCACCTTCAATGATACCTTGGACAGCTCTCCAACATATAAGCTCCATGGCACTTGTGATATCTGCATAATACTGTAGTGTAGCAAACTAGTTAGGTAGGAGTTCCGATCCTGACAACTGTATAAATGTGAGCGTTTGTATGAGAGAGAGTGTGTATCCTTGTAGAAACCTGATTTTGTGGTAATTCACACTTACAACACTTCTCTTACCTCTCCTTTACCACTGCTGCTGATGTCACTCACCTTCAAAGATACCTTGGCACAGCTCTCCAACATGTAAGCTCCATGGTGTGTGCAATAAATGCAGAACAATGTAGTAGTAATAGCTACATAGGTATGGGCTTGAATCCCAACCCTGGAAAGTGTTTGTGTGTGTATATATGTATGTTCATAGCTCAAAGATTTTGGCCCCATTTACACCCAGTACTCATCTCAGTGCCTGACTTTAGCAGTCCTACAGATATCATCCACCTTAGAAGTACCTGTTGCCAACCCTCAACCATGTAAGGTCAGTGGTGCATGCAGTAATTGCATAGTGTAATGGTCCCAAAAGATTGTTACAGAGAGGTTTGAATCTCACTCCTAGTAAATGTGTGCATAGAGTAATGTACTTTTTGGAATCTCTCACCCACTACATCACCCAATGTCAGTATTTACAAGGGCTGGTGATGTTCCTCACCTTAGAAGTACCTTGGGACAGCATCCAGTCAATAAATGCTGTGTTGTGTGCGATAAATGCGGTATACTCTACTAGCAATAACATACCCTAGGTAGGGGTTTGAATCTTATTACTGGCAAGTGTGTGTGTCATCAGTATCCTGTGTGGGGGTTGGTGTGATTGTGTAATAACAGGATCCATTGGGGGGGTGGGATTTGCTAAATTATTATGCTGAGGACCTAGTATATGTCACAATGTCCACATTACAAGGCCAACAGATGTCAAACAGCGGAGAGGTTGGTGTAGACAATCCACTGTCCTAAAATTTACAGTATGAGTTAATGAGCAATATGGGCAACCCTTCTATTACTCAGAAAACACTCTCCACCCATGTATCATACACAAACACACTTGGCTAGGCAACAACCACTATATTTGTAGTTCCCCTGCATATTGCCTCACATATAGTACCCACAGTGTGATGGCAGTGGACTACATGCCTATTGACTACAGCAGTGCCACTGACATCAGAAAGTACTTTTATGTGTTACATCTCCTGACTGAGTATGTGTTGTCCAACAATTAAAAGGACATGGCACCCTATTCCATTTCCTCCGTCGCCCAATAAATGTGTACAGTGGCCCTTTTGCCATGTTCCCCATTGGATGCCTGCAGCAACTGTAGAGACTCCAAATGTGCCCCACAAAGGGAATACCATGCCTTACACACATGCCCTGTATGGACAGAGGCCACTAATTCCACTGAATACCCACATCATACTGTCAATGTAGATGCAATCATGATCTCAGTTACATAGCCAGGTCTCACCAAATGAGGTCAGGAATTCTACATCAGAACATACCAATCTGTCCACAAAACATGCCCCAGAGACCTCAAGTACACTTCCACACATCAAACAACATGCATGTGGGACATGTGCACAACACAGACACTGTCCATGTTATGGAATATAGATCACATACATGGGAAGCAGTGCACATCACTGGCCCCCCACAATAGAAACCTGGATGAGTGGATGGGGAATACAATTTCCACCCCTGGGGACCACTCCAGTGACTATACCCATGACCCACAGTAGGGACTATTGTCATGTGGCTTGATGCCAAGGTATTCCCTTGGGCTAGCCTTGAAGAGCCTTCAGGCCCATTCGCCTACTACACACCTATGAAGTAATGAACCTATGGGTCTCAGTACTGGCAAGTGTGTGTTTGTGTGTGTGTGTGTGTGTGTGTGTGTGTGTGTGTGTGTGTGTGTGTGTGTGTGTGTGTGTGTGTGTGAATAGTAATCCCAGTCTGTTTGGTTGATGAATATCCCCTGTGGTTGTGGTTATTAGCAATTGATGGTGTGACCAAACCAGAACATGTACCATTCTCCATTCTACAACAGATCTACATTAATATGTACCTATGTACAACCCTCAGCTTTATAATCTGAGGCATATGCAATCACTGTGTTACAGACCAGGAATTACCATGCATATATTGTACCCTGCCTATGACATGGTGGATGTGTCACCACACTGCCATGCCATAAAGCTGGCACTGAATGTGTTGCCAAGACTGTAGCCAATATCTGTTGTCTCAGGATAGGTATTAGCTTTGTGCAGTATCTCGCAGGACATGTGTTTAATGCTGTGGAGGTTGTTGATGTAACTATCATGGCTGTTGTGACTGTTGTCAAAGTCTGCTGCATCTCTGCTGCCATATATGCCTATCAAGGACTCCATAAGGGTTCCAAAGTTGTGTTTGAGGCTAATAAGGGAGTTTAACAGTCATGGGACACAGCCTTTCCCTCCAACAGTGTCCTCCTTCAGATGTACACTTCAGTAATGGCAGGGGACCATCACATTGTCTCTGTGTTTGGAGGACAGTGTCTGGGTTCTGTTGTCTATTGCTAGTACCATGCATTTATGTACCTGTTTGTACAGAGCCTATGTGTATGATTCCTCAGTCATGCAGCTACATCCCATTTCCTTGGGTGCAGTGAAGACATCCACCCCTATTTTCATGGCTGCAAAGTCAGCTTTGGAGAGTTTTTCCATGTGGATATCTTTGTGGGGGGTGTCGCTGACATGTTGAGTTCCATGTTGATTACAGCCTGTGTGAATCTCACCCTGCAGGGATTGACATCTGGGAATGAGCAATGATCCCATATTTAAGTGGTCAACACAGGTCATGGTTTTTGCATCCTCTACCATGGGTCAGTATGAGCTGGTCTAGGGCAATGGAAATGATGAATCCTAGAAGTGTTGGGCCACAGTACTGGCAATTGGCTACATTCCCCAGGTGATGGAGGGGTAGTTGAAGACTCGTACTATTTCAGTGTTGTATTGGACCATCAGAGATGGCAGGGTGTTGAGGAATGTGCATTGACTGTCTAGGTACATAGGTGTGGATCCATAGCAGGCTATGGTCTGGATAGCACCATTACCCCAAGGCAGTTGTACCGGAAGTATCTCCAATGCATTATAATGGGATGCTAGTCTGGAGGTTTTCCTATCCATAATGAATATGAAGATGCCACCACCTGTGGAGGTGTGGTGTGGTCCATTTTTGGGGGCTGACAGCTGTGGAATGCATCATACCCTGATACTGCAGGTCTGCTGTCTGCTGCTGTGAACCACCTCTCCATCACAGCAGACATGTGTCCTCCACTCCAGCAACTGCTATGAGTGACTGCATCCTAACAGTTAGATGTTGACTGTTGAGGAGCATGACCCTCAGATTGCATACATGTGTAGCTGTTATGGTGGTAATAACATTAGGAACACTGCCTAATAAGGCACCATAGGGGTGGCAAGAAACTTGGCCAGTACATGGCAACCAAGTGATGACAAATTTAGGACATCCATAGCAAGTCATTGGGTTCTGTCAATTATGTCATCCCAAGCAGAGAGGTACTGGATCCCAAGAGAATGACACATAACACATAAGCCAATGTTGCAGTCAATCATCTGTTGATAGTATCACAGCATATTATTCTGGGTAACAGTGGTACTCTCCCCAGGGCTACTGTCACACTTGCCTGAATCACATAATCAGAGAGTTCAACATGTCTCCTGTCATGTAGTCCAGGGGGGTGTGTCCCAAGTCATTCACACCCACATGGATATGGAGTAATACACATAGTTATTGTGGAGTGACATGACTGGCTGCATCATGTGTTAGATGCTGGCATGTGATAGATATTTGGCTGTTACCTGCTCCATATTTGACTTATTGAGTGGGATGTGTGTGCCTCAGTATTGAGTTACCCATGATCACTGTATTGTGCAACGTGGTTAGCCTTAGGAGCTTAGGATGGGGGCACACTGTGTAGGTTAAATATGTGTCCTGTGGCATGTGCCATGTCGCAGTGTCTGAGTGGGTGTCTGCCTTGCTGGTCTGTGCTGTTTGGGTAAATGTCCATTGAGTGCCTCTGGGAAAGTGAGTGTGTGGCTTTTTCACTGTATGTCATGGCTGTCAAAGTGGGTGTCATGGTGAGCTATGTGTTCCACATGGTGTGGTGCAGGTGTTGATCTTATCCTCTTGACCTGCTAGTCCAGTCTTTTCTGGAGACTGCATATGTCCATATTGGGTGATATATGGGTAACCCTCACAGGTCTGAGTGTTTGTAGTTTAGCGGAGAGGGTTGTCTGTGTACATGAGGCAGTTGCAGCAGTGCCGCAGAATGGACAAGTGCACCAGGTTAATGGGTGAAAGCACAGATAACTGCCCTTCAAACATGCCAGGAGGGGTGGACATAGCTGGTAAATACTGGGGCTACATCTGTGATGAATGAGTAATGTTGCCAGGTGTGCCACACTTCTTGATACAATAACCTGGTGAAGTGCCAAGCCATAATGCTAGTTGAAGTACAAGACAGAAAGAACTAGCATGATGTATGGGTTGAACAGAAGGCAGACTGTCTGTTACCTTTAATACTTTAGAGCAGCTGAGCAGTTATCAGCAGCTTTGGACATATGAAAGTTAAGTAACTCTGTAGCACATGCGGTAACTGTGTAGCACTGTAGTAGTCATACCTAAATAGGCAGGAGCTCTAATACCAGTACAGGCAAGTATGTGTGTGGGAACCATGTACTGTCTGGCGCATACCATTTTTGAACTGTGTGCAACCTTTTACACTTCCCTTCACTCCAATTTAGTAGACCTGTTAATGTCATCCACCGTAGAGGTACCTATGGAACAGGTAGAAATGTATAAGCTCTGTGGCATGTCTGGTAACTGTGTAACAGTATAGTAGGAATATATAGATAGGCAGGAGTTCTAATCCAAATGCTGGCAACTGTTTGCATGTGTGTGAAGATCATATATGTGGCTTATACCATTTTGATGTGTACACCATACACAGCTGGTGACCACCTCCTGCTGCTATTATTTATATAGTGTGGTAACAGCATCTGCCTCACATGCAGCAGGTTAAACCATTGTACAGTCTTCTGTACAGATGTGTCTGGAATATCCATATGTTTGAAACCTAGACATGGTCAGAAGTTGTCTGTGTGCCTTAACAATGCCCATGTATGTGATATTATAACTAAGTAGGCCACAGTGAGTGTACTGACACACATGGCAGCATGAGGTATCATACCTGACTGAAATATCATGCTGATAGGATGTCTTCCACCCTCACAGGTGGCCAGCCTTGTAGGTGCAATACATGAGTTCAGATGCTTTATTTTACAAGTGAACTGTAGAATTTATGGGTCACATTAAAGGCTGGAATAGGTGTGGACCACCATATTGTGGTCCTAATTATTATGTAACAGGAATACCTTGCATCTTAAGAGGGGTGTGTACATAATTTATATCCACTGTATACCAGTAATGTGTCATGCATGACCTTACCTTAGGCCATTTGTCCAGCACAATTTGCTGGCCTCTGTCCATACGTCTTGGCACTGACAAGTTGTGAGGTATGCTACAGGAATGTTGAGTTCACATCAGATAGGCCCCAGTGGTGACCACTGTGATGCAATACAGTTACCCCAGCACAAGTGAACATGCACAACAAGCAATATAGCTATTACATAAAGCAATATAGCTATTACTGATGGTTGTATGCATGGTAAATTGCATGTGCTTCACATGCCTGGTGTATTGCCAGGCAACAACAGAACAATGTCATACTCACCAGCTTCAAGCTGCTGTCCCATATGCAGACCAGCGGGTCCTAGGTAGTTGTGAGAAGTTGTTATTGTCAGCAGATGCACATGTGGCCTTAGTACAGGATGGATGCAGCATGTCTGCACATCTACAGTACTAATTGGAATAATACACAATGTTCTGTCCTTACCATAGATGTGCACCTCTGAGCATTAGAAAACCCCATACACAACTGCAATCACACCTAACACATACATGCAGATACAATACAGATAAATGTATGTCTGATATATTAGTGCACTAATCCCCACTGGGCCCTTACCTTCATGTTCCTCATACAGTGTGTGTGCAACCCACCTCCATAATGCTTCCCTCAGTGTCATGGCCTGTGTGTTTGGCGTGTGGACCAAGTGTGGTGAGGAGCTCCTCAGTGGGTATCAGTGGGGGCTGGATGACTGGGCCCCCACCTGTGTCTAGCCGGTCCCTTGCTACAGCAGCAGCCCATTGATGGGCATGGCATTTGAGGTTGGTGGCCCAATGCTGCATATGGGGTCTACTTTATGTGCTCAAAGTCCAAGAATATAGAATACAATATTCTAGACACGAGTACACCGAAAGCGCAAAACATTGAAAATGTAAACAGAAATCTCCGTAGGTGGAGATTTCTGTTTACTTCAATGTAATACAATCTCAGAGTTGGTATATTTAAGTAGCCAGGGGTGTGGAGGTGCAGGGGGGCTTGCCCCCCTGACTACACTAGTTTAAATTCTTTTTTTTTTGTGTATTTTTTTTGGACTTCGATTGTTTAATAGTTCGATGCATATGGTTCGATCCATATGCATTTGAGTTATTAAACTTTTGAGGTCCTAAGGTAGACCCCTGCACATGCACGTAAGTTCTGCTGTGCAATCTGGCATCATTTACCCTGTGGACTACACTGTTCCACAGGGAAGTCCTCCCCCGCACATCTTTTGCTCTTCATCCACATGACAGGGCATAATGTCCAATCACATATTGGGTGATGATGTCTGTTCCCCCAACAGAGAATGCTGGTAGGAGAGCATTCTACATGTTACATGGAAGACATGAATAGGAAAAGGTGACAGGACCTCATACAGTTGTCAAAATGAACATCAACAGTGGATATTACTTGCAAAAAATCCAGACTACCCCAGAAACCTCTAAGCTAGCATGGCTGTAGCAGCTTGCATTACATGCCTTTCCCAGAGCTATCTTATTCCGCCTAATGTTGGACATTTGATTGTATAATCCTCTGTCCTCCATTCATTTCTGTGTAGAGGGTTGGCAAAGGTAATCTTCCATGTGGATGGTGTGTGTATGGTGGCAGGTCTGTGTTCAGCTGTGGTGTGTGATGGAGCTCTGAGCACATGCCTGAGTTCATGTAGGATGCAGACACTGATGTTAGTATGCCCCATGGAGATATGCTGTTGCTGCCATCAGTAGGCAATACGTACATGCTCACCATTGCTGTGGGGAGGAGTGCGGTTGATTTGCATATCTCCATGTATGACTGGGGTGGGCAGGGTGACAATGTTCCCAAAATAATCTATGTGATGCAGGTCGCCTGTATCCATGGCATGTGTGCATGAGGTATTCTTTACCCCCAGTACAGGGTGAATTGTGTTGTTTCATCTGTGGCTTACAACATATGTGGAGACATGGTTGAAATTGTCCTTGGTGGTGTGGATATGTCTGATTCATAGTTATAGTCAGCCTTTCAGGATATCACCTGTGAAGTTACTTGCTTGCTCAGATATAGGTGAACTTGTTTTAAAGTTGTTGCCTGCACATATGTGTCCCTGTACACCCAATGTAGCAACCTAGTATGTGGTTTGTGTATTGCTGCTGTCCACCAAAGGGGATTACTCTACCTTGGTGGAGGCTGGATATACAGGTCAGGTACTGCTGTGGCCATATAGCTACAATGGATATAAAGTCTACACACCCCTGATACACTGCCTGGTATTTGTGCAATAGGAACATGACACCACAATAACTCATTTCATAACAATTCTCACCTGTAGTGTGACCTATAGCCTGTACAATTCAATTGAAAACATAACAATCTGGTTTCTGAAAACATATGGAAATAATACTCAGTACAATAAGCCAGTTGAATGAGTCTGCACACCCTTAAACTTGTGTATGCACCTCTTGAGATGGTTACAGCATTCGTCTGTCTTGGTCTGGACTCTAACATTGTGGCAAATCTTCACTTGGCAATAACTGCTCACCTTCCTAGAAACACCTTTGATTGTATTGCAATGGAATTGGACAGGGTAGGGGTCACATTCAAAATGAGAAACATTAAGAAATGATCTTCTGTGGTCTGATTGTCATACAGCACACAAATCTGGCATTCCAACAGGGGTGTGTGCACTTGTGATATCCACTGTATGTAGGTGTTGATATAGCTGGTAGTGGTAGGCATGGACAGAGGCTCATAACACAGGTGGACACTTCTCTGATTAATGCCCGATAATCATGCCTACTTCAATACCCACACAGTGTCAGGGCAGTGCAATCACCAGTATCTGTACACATATATGTCTATTGTATGCACTGACACTCATATAACACACATGTGCAACATGCACAACCTATTTAACTGGCTGCTTGAAACCCATGTGATTAGTTCTGTGCCTTCCAGCTGAACATATGCATACATATATGTGCTCAGGGAATACCTGGTATACATTTCTATTGAATGTAAGTATGGCACACTGTATTCACAGTTTTACTGCTCAAACATACTTTTCAACCTGTTACAGCAGTATGTCTGGACAATGGCACACATAAATGGGTGTCGAAGGGGACATCAGTATTGATACTGTATTAATATAGCTGCACCATACATTAGTACGTTGATTGCACAGTAGGGTTTGACATCACTGTGATAACCTGGAAGATGTCCAACAGTCATAAGTAGGCTATTATGTTACAATGCCGTTGCTCACAAACCTGTCAATGGTTTGGGTGACATAACACAGGTATATGTGCATGTGACTACAGATATCAGTCAGAAATGTGCTTATTGTCCAGCAGAACACTGTACAGTTTAATGTTAAGTCAATATATCACATGCAGTTCAACACACATATCTGCAACAGTACTCTACTATGCACACACCCTCTATAGGTGTCTTAGCTTTGCAAGGCAAAGATGTGTCATATTCATAATCATGGATATGGAAAACATCCCATTAACTGGCCTAGAAGTGGCACAGTCACAATTGTTTGACAGACACCCCTGCAGTTGTCATATGTGAGCTATTCTTTCACAGGTGGGTTAGACTCATGAGCTATGTTCCCACCTCACAGCTTCTCAGAACATCACATCTGGACAATGTCTAAAATGATGGTGGGATAAATAGGGACAGACTTTAAATATACCTGTTACAAACATAGGAAGGTTGTAGAATGATACATTTAGCATTACAGTGAATATTCTTAAGGATGTGGAGTCTCAAACTCAAGTGTTTGTCATTACCTGATGAATTCAATCCTCAGCTATTTGCCAGTAAGGTACAGATCTCAAGAGGAACAGACACAAATACATGATGGTAAAATGTGGACATTCTGTGAGGATCTGTAGAGTTGAGAGGTATGTCTGTGATTTCTCCGACTACAGAGAGAGCCAGATGTTATGGCCATAGCAGCTGTTTAGTAGGACATTAGTACAGCATATCTTGTTGGGACATATATTCCTCCAAACCATATTTCCCATTATTACAGACCAGGTACTAAATTCAATTACTTGCTTACATATTCCACTTACCTTTTTTCTTTCTTGTCTTTTCCACTTTATGTCTCATTTGTTATTTCTCTCTCTCTCTCTCCCTGTGCACTACAGGGATAGAGTTGGTTTGAATAAATGGCAGCATGGCTTTTGTAGGTGATGCTCATGACCAGGTGATGGCCTGTGCACCTATTGGGGTTCCCCACTTGCTAAATGCATGCAAAGCAGCTATGTAGTTCTTCCAGTAGCCAATGTCATGACAACACACTCCTATAAATGAGTACTCCATGTGGGCATTGGCCCTTTCCCTTACTTGTGAGGAAGACATCCTGGAGTTGTGTGGGCTACTACCTCTTACAACAAGACTTGTGGAGACAAGCCAACTAAACAGTGGTGAAGGTTCAGGACTTAGGAGCAGAATGTGAATATTGATGTAATATGTTGGTAATACTGCTAGTTTAACTTATACATGGCTTTCAGTCTGACAAAATTCTGTCTCTGCATTGCTCTCAGGTGTAGGGCCATCCACTTAATGGCCACAGGTTAGCCTGTTATGTATGGGCTGTTCCCCAGACATTTGTTGTCCTTGGCAAATCAGTAGCATACTCTGGTGATTGCACTATGTAGATAGTAACATCCATTTTCTTCTGACTTTATATCCCTCAGAAAAGATATGTTACAACAAACCCTGTAACACCAGCAACTTTCTTAGTGTATAACAGCAATATTTCACATATGGCCATGTATTTGGGCTTCTGTCCACTAATTATGTCAGGCTTTGTCCAGATGTCATGCAGTAGTAGGTGGATAGGTATACTGGTCTATCATTATTTACTGTTGTAATTC
Source organism: Protopterus annectens (assembly GCF_019279795.1). Taxonomy (NCBI): domain Eukaryota; kingdom Metazoa; phylum Chordata; order Ceratodontiformes; family Protopteridae; genus Protopterus; species Protopterus annectens. Next base: position 1,501,436,577 of record NC_056735.1, read on the forward strand.
CTGCTTAGGGGAATGGCTGAGAAACATGTTGAGGTCTGTACATTCCAGAGGTAGGTCTATAGGGAATGCTCTTGGATAGCCTTGTAACATATTTTATGTGAGGGACAGTAACACGTTTTAAAACCAGGCTGTTCGAACATGTCAGACGTATTCTTGATAAGAAATATGTCAGTTCTATAGCTGTCCATTTGAATAAATAACACCATGGAGACAGTAGTGGGTCTCAAAGTACTGTTTCTGAAAACGTCTGTTACTCAGTGTGGTGATACACTCATAAAAGGACAATTGTTATGTACTGGCTTCAATGTATTAATATTAACTGTGATACTTTATCCCATAGGGAGTTAAATGACAAGTGTAATTGGAGGCTGTGTATTCAATTATGTAATTAGGTGTTAATTGCTTCTTGGGATTAAGGCATGTATTTCTGGTGATGTTTACTCCTTGAATGCTTTGGCCAAGACATCAGAGTATAAAAAAATGTGTAAATTACTGGCTGTTTGTATTTCTCCTTGCTATATTCAGACATTTTATTTGTTTTGCAAAGAGATTGTTGTATGTCTGGCCATTGTGTTTGGCCTATCTTGATTTTGTAGTAGTGTACTGTTCACTCATTTTTTTGGACAGGGGGGATGGTGTGTGTCTCTTGGCTGCTTTTGTATCCAACTGTGCAAGCATGCTGCCCCAGTTGTGGGTGGTCTATCAGCAGCATATGTTTGCATGAGGATTTTGGGACATGTATGTATGTATGTATATATATATATATATATATATATATATATATATATATATATATATATATATATAAATATATATAGGTCCCCTTCAAAACAACTAAAACCCATAACATCTAATTTCATAACATTGAGACCAGAACATCTAAAACCCATAACATTGAATTTCATAACAAATTAAATTGATTTTGTAGCAGTGTACTGTTCTCTCATTTTTTGGGACTGTGGGGGGGGGGGCAGATGTGAGTGTCTTGGCTGCTTTTGTATCCAACTGTGCATGCATGCTGCCCCAGTTGTGGGTTGTCTATCAGTAGCATATGTTTGCATGAGCAGTTTGGAACATGTATATATATATATATATATATATATATATATATATATATATATATATATATATATATATATATATATATATCTGTATGTATATATATATATATATATATATATATATATATATATATATATATATATATATATATATATATATGGGTCCCCTTCAAAACATTTAAAACCCATAACATCTAATTTCATAACATTGAGACCAGAACATCTAAAACCCAAAACATCTAAAACCCATAACACTGGATTTTATAACATCTAACAGTACAAATCACATGAAAATAACACCCCCTCCACATATAACAACATATAATGACACCAAACTACCAAACACATTTTTTACTACGTTTCTGCATAGGGGCTTAATACAGTGGGGTTAGGAAACTAACTTTTTCCCACTGTAGTACGATCTTGGAGTTGGTATATTTAATTTATGGAGGGTGCGGGGTTTATCCCCCCTCATGGGGGGTGCAGGGGAGCTTGCCCACTGCAGAAACATAGTAAAAAGTGTGTTTGGTAGTTTGGTGTCGTTATATGTGGAGGGGATGTTATTTTCTTGTGATTTGTAGTGTTAGATGTTATGAAATTCGATGTTATTGGTTTTAGATGTTTTGGGTTTTAAATGTTCTGGTCTCAATGTTATGAAATTCGATGTTATGGGTTTTAGATGTTTAAAAGTAGACCCATGTGTATGTGAATATATATATATATATATATATATATATATATATATATATATATATATATACATATATATATGTGTACACCTCAGTATTTATTGTTAATATATCTATATATTGTTATACACATATATGGATCTACCTACATATTTCACTCTCTCTTTATGTATTTTTCTATTCAGCTCTCTCTCTCTCTCTCTCTCTATATATATATATATATATATATATATATATATATATTTATAGATACCAATCCTTCCTAATTGAACACTTGTCTCTTCCCTATTGTAAACTGGCTGTAAAGAAGGGTATGTTTGAGACAATGTCCTAAAACAATATAGATGAGATGGCTTTCTGGTAAATTGCATAATCAATGCTGTATAGGCTCCTGGGTTCAAGACCTGCAAGGGCTGTTTATTTTGTTGCAAGGCAGAACAAGGACTGTTGGATACAGAGTGATTAATGCAGTTTTGAGCAGCTTTAAGTGGGTTTGCGTGGGTTTGCCCATCGGTAAGTGGTGCTAAGGTACAGTTAAATAAATAGGCATTTACAACGTGTAGGCTTCGCTTTCCAGTGCACAAATCCGCTTAGTATTTATATTTAAGCAATGGTTATACCTGTTAGGCAGTGCTTAACCAGTGATCACATTCCAGTCTGATAAAATAGCAGGGTAATGACATCTTTAATAAGTGAACTTAATTCCCTGTACATAATATGCTTCTATTTGCTGTCATTACAGTAGCAAGGGGTGTGAGTATACTGTATATGACACCTGGGTATACATGGGTAGTAGAACAATCTGTTCTGTTTCGATTTGTTTCATACATGGGTAGTATCCCAAGTTATATGCAGTCACAACAGCTACAGTGCACTGGTTGACAGAAATAGTTTAACACATATGGTATCATTACGTTAGTACTTTTAAAAGTGCTTTTTCAAGTAAGAGTAGAATGCAGATTGTAGTACTGGAACTATACACCCTTGCATGCAACACTGAGCTCTGAGTACTGAGTATCATGTTATATGTGTTTGAGCTGTGTTTATATGTATCTCTTATTGGCTATTGATCTGATATGTTGATATTAACTGTAGACTACTATGTTTCTGGACATGTCATTGGGGACTGCTGTCATGTAGTAATGGCATACCTTTAAGTTTCAGACATGTATCTTACAATGCATTCATCCTAATGCATATCCTGTTGGCTATCTACTTTCTGTCTGTCCTCTGTACAGATGTGCGGATGTCAGGTATTTCTGCAACCATACCATTATGTAGGTACCCACATTGTATTGTGCTGTGGGCCTGGACACTGCTGCTAGTTCCAACATATGGGGCATTCCTTAATGTGGGCCTTTCCCCATTTATTTGCCTGTGTGAGGGACATTACAGACATGCTTGCCTACAGATTCACATATAGTGGGTAGCAATACATCACAGGACAGGACACATGGAGACAGCTAACCAACATGTGGGGACATATCTCTAGATTTGTGAACAGACTGTATGCCATCAGTGCTGTTATATACATGGTGGATTGATAGCTTGACAGGGTCTGTGTGGACATGCATTTAGTGTGTTATGTCATGACTAACAGTGATATGTCTCTGACATACCTCTCCACTGGCATACTCTCCACAGACTGGACATATGTCTGCCTGTCATGTTTTGTGTGTTCACCAGACAGTTGGTCTCCTTGGTATATCAGTTGTGGACTCTGGGGAATGCAGTCAGTAAATACTCACTTCTAATAGTATTACTGCTGTCATATTCATCATAAAGGATGTTACAATAAACCCAGTGACATCTGCAACAGTCTCAATTTATGACACCACTATGTCCAATCTGCCACTGTGTTTGTGCCTCTGTTCCCACCTAGTGATACAGGGGTTGATGCCAGGCCTAGTGGGTGGGGAATGTTATCAAAGGCTTTGGCAAGATCAATGTAGGCTGTTGGTGTCACCTTGCCTTCATCCACAACACAGATGACTGACAGCAAGAGGTTGACCAGGTTGAATGAGTAGGTATGACCTACCCTTTACAAAGGTACACTGTGTGGGATCCCGAGTCTGCAGATTCCCATATCCATGTTTATTAGGTGCATGATGATGTATTCCATAGTTTCGCATAACAGAATTGTCAGGCAGTTGGGGCAGTATTTCAAATGGTCTGTAGTTACACCTTGTTTGTGGGGAGGGGTGAATGTGACAGTGCACAATTCAGTAGGGACAATGCCTGAGGAGAGGCTGTGCTTTAACAGGGCACACAGGTAAGGTCACAGGTCACTCTGTAGTTCATGTAGCACACAGCCAGGGACATTCTCAGGTCCCATAGAGGCTGTATTCGTAGCCTTGGGCATTGTTGTAACCTGTGCTGTTGTAATACGGTGTGCCTGGCAGTGTACTGGTATTGGGATTGCTCCTTTGGGGGGGTGTGGGGTACTCTTTGCACTCAAGATGCCAGCCAGTATGTTGGAATTATTTGTTGGCTCAGTCTGGGAGGTAACATTGTCTAGTTGCTCAGAAAAATTCTTGGTATTGCCATGGAGATTCTTTACATAACTGTATTTGGCCTTGTGGTTGTCTTTACTATGTGCTCCACATCTGTTCTCACAGCTAGATTTGTAGTATTTGGTGAGGGATCTCAACTATTCATTGAGGCTTATAAGGGTTTATTTCCTTTCTTGGGACTTCACCTTATTCCACATCAGTTCCCTCTTTCTGTTGTACAGTTTCTTTATGGCAGGGGACCATCAGATCAGCTTCCTTTTTTTGAAGGTCAGGGTCCTGGTTGTATTGGGAAAGGCAATATTCATGCATTAGTGTACATGTTCATAGTGCATTGTTGCTTGATTCACCATCATGCAACTAGTCTCCATTTACATGGCTAAGGAGAGGTTAACCACCACTGCTTTTATAAGGCCATTGTTAGCTTTGGAAAGGCTTTTCATGGTGGTTACCTGTACAGTGGGGGTAGGATGGCTGTATATTTCCAAACATGATTACTTTGTGTTCAGATATAACATGTGAGGTGTTGTCTATTGGTGAAGAGCAACAGTCACCCATGTTAGGAAGGACCAGGTCGATGTGATAGGCATGTGCATCGGTACATGAGTAGCTTTCCCACTTAATGGTGGGGTAGTTGAAGTAAACCTGTATGACAGTGTTAGGTTGGACACTAATATTCTCCAGGGTGTTTATGGACATGGAGTGTGAATCTTGAGAAATGTATGGGGACCTGTCGCAGGCTACAACCTGGACCACTGTCTTACCCAATGTCAGCTACGCCTGCAGGATCTGTAATGCATAATATTGCTTTACCACTCTGGAGGTGTGTGCATCCTTTATGAATATGGAAATACCACCACCTTTGGAGCTTCAGTCCACGTTCTGTAGCCAAATGTTGTGGAATTACGTATAGGCTGGTAATGCAGGGGTGCCTTTATCCAGGTCTCTGATAATCACAGATGTCACTGTTCCCCATTTTAAGGAATACTTACAGTCAGTGAGTTTCCAGATTTAGAATTCCAGCATGCAGCAGCATAACCCTCTGATTGCCATGTACTTGTAGCCGTCATATATTTATGTATATTTATGAATACACACACACACACACACACACACACACACACACACATATATATATATATATATATGTGTGTGTGTGTGTGTGTGTGTGTGTGTGTGTGTGTGTGTGTGTGTGCGTGAGTGTGTGTATGAATGTTGATGTATATCTCTCTATGTATATATGCATCATGTATATATTTGCCCACATATATGCATCTCCATACATATATACATGAGTATATAGACTACCTGAATGATTCTACATACTCCTTTCCCTGCTGTTGGATGATTGTACTAACTGATATGTTTGCAATCTCATCACTATTTTGTATGGCTCAGATGGTGCAATGGTACATTGCTTTGGTCATAGTTTACAAGGCTCTGGGTCCAGGACTTGGCAGGCCTTATTATGTTCTTGCAAGGCAGAACAGGTCAGGTGTGGAGGATGGGATGAGGGCAATAATTACAAGAGAACCCTAGTTTGGACCCTTTTACCCCCATTTACACAGCCTTTGGTCAGCTTTGTTGTAGTAAGGGGTTCAAAGTGTAGATCCAATTTCCAAATGCACTACATACACACACACACACACACACACACATATATATATTATATATATATATATATATATATATATATATATATATTATATATATATATATATATATATATATATATATATGTGTGTATATATATATATATATATATATATATATATATATATATGAATACATTTTATCTACTGTTGAATGACTGTGCTGCATGATATGTTTGAGAAAACATCAAACATATGTACAGCTCAGATGGCGTAGTGGTAACTTGCTGTGGTTGTGGTGTGCAGGGTCCTGCGTTCAAGACTTATAAGAGCTGCTTATTTTGATGCAAGGCAGAACAGTTCAGCTGTGTTGGAAGGGATAATGGCATTAATTATGAGAGGTTCCCTAGTTTGGGCCTCTTCACTCCCATTTACAGTGCCTTTGGTCAGATGTTTTGCAGTGAGAGGTTCAGAGTATGGATCCGATATCCGAATGCACTATATATATATATATATATATATATATATATATATATATATATATATATATATATATATACATAGATATGGGCTGTTGGATGCAGACTGTTTAAGGCACTTTTAAGCAGTTGTAAGCAAGTTTGTGTGGTGGTAAGCAATGCTAATGTCCGGTTAAATATGCTTACAGTTAGCCTTAAAAGTGCTTAATCTGTGTAGGCAATACTTAGTGCCACACAAATAGACTTAATCCTGCTTACTGCTGCTTAAAATAGCTTACTCCTGCTTTTCCCCGGGCTAATTTCTTTAAAAGAAATGAAAAAAAGGGTGACAGGAAAGTGGTGAAAAAGGAGGCACAAAGAGGAAAAGACAATAGGGAAAGTTGCTAGGGATGTGCAGGATGGGTGTAGGGAAGGTCCATAGCTGTCCATTTCTTCTACAGCAACAGCTGTGCATATATACTGAATTTGGAGGTATATTTGGACATTCATACCCCTGAGAGGGGGGTGAGGACAACAATAATTTGTTGTGAAGCCAATTAGACCAGATTATATGTGTTCAGTGGACACGTGTGCGAAATGGACAGCTATGTATGGGATGAGATTTTTTTTGGGAACAGATTGCCCTTTTTTTTTTTTAAGGTGAGAGTAGGGTGTTGGGGAAGGATAGTAGGTTTATTTGGGGAGGTAGGCTGGGTAGGAAGACACAAAATAGACAAGACAGCATACAGGGGGTATATGACACATGTGAGGAGTAAACACCTTGGACGGCGAGAGGTGTTTGGAAATCGGAAGCCCATGAGCCCCCAAATGGAAACAGTGGGACAGAGGTCCACACCCATGGGCAGTCACCATTTCACCTTCACGGTCCTGAAGGTGGCTGTGCTGGGGGCTGAGCAAGAGGGACAGGTTGACCCACTAATTGCACCACACGGCCCTCACATTGGTGTAGCAGACCTCCAAACTCCTTTCAGAGCTCGCTACACACCAAACCCCGGACTTGGCTTCAGGTGACAGGATCCTGTCTGCACCCACTCCAGGGGGGGACAAGCCCCATCCCCTGAGGTGGCTCCACTCAAAGGTGGTGCATGACCAGTGGATGAGGAGGTCCCAGGGCGGGTCCCAGATGTGCTGGTCCCGGTGCCACGGCCAGATGAGGTGAGAGTGGTGGGTCCGCTGGAATTGGCCTTCCCAAACCTGCTATTGTGTTACAGGTTTAGTACTATGTGGGTTAGTAATAGTTAACACAATCCAAGGTTAGTTATAACAGCATGCATAGATATTTCCATTAACCCAAAACAACAGATTTGGAACAGTTGTATATCAAAGAGAACACATGCATATATGGAACCACAGTGGCCATTACAATGGCATGCAGGTTACACTGATAACAACAGGCCACCAATGATAGTATTTCAACATGGAACATTAATAGAAACACATTTCAATATTAGTTGAACAATAGGATATATGTCCCAACGGTAGGTTTGGTGTAAACATACCCATTGATTTGTGTGTTTAGATTATTGTTGCAGATATGGTGGGGGAGAGAGAGATGTCAATTATCAACTTGTATATCCTTGCAGTACTCACAACTTTAATGATCACTGCTCTAATCATTACTCGACAGGTATTATTACAATACCCTATGGCCTTGGTTTGGGCAGTAGTATGTTTGTACACAGTGTATACTTCAACTGTCATATAGCTAAATTCTACTTCTCTTACCTGGTAGACCTATGGAGGGTATGTTTATTAACACTACCTGATTATTTCTACACATATTCCCATATTCCTAGTTAAAAGTATGCACATACCTCTCAATCTCTTAATGCACAACATCTAGACAAAGCTTGACAACACAGGGGTATAAATAGGGACATATTCTGAACATTGCTGTTATAAACTTTTAGATAGTTTCTAGAGTAACAGGATTTGTTTTAATATACATTTTCTGAAGGATTTGAAGTCTGACACTCAAATGCATGTCATTATTTGATTACTACAATCCTGAGGTCATCCCAGTGATTTGCCAGGAAAAAGAGGGACAGGCCAAAAATATGAGCCAAATATCTGGACATTCTGGGAAAATCTGTACAGTTGAGAGGTATGATTATGCATACAGCTTACTACTACTCCCAGGATTTGAACCATGGCTGTGTCTGCTAAAAATATAACAATTTGTGTTTCATCAGAGCAAGCTATTTACAAACCACTGTCTGTTCCTTCAGTGTTTTCTATCTAAGTATCTCTTAATTGTACAATCTGACCTTGTACTTAGTCTTATACAACCATTCCTAGAAATATTTTTTATGTAGCACAGTGCAGGTAACAGTGGTTAACACAACATTACTATTCAGACACTGCAAAACTATATGCCATATAACACTAGAGTAAACACAACCAGTCCAGGATTTAGAACTTTATTGCCAGGCACTCACAGTTTTATTTAAATATCACCTATATGGGACTATTACTGTCATATTGTCTGGTTTATTCAGTACAACCCGTACAGTTTTTATACTGCCAGGTAACTTTCTACTACTTTATATTTATTTGGTATGACTGCTACATGCAGGATTGTTACTCACCAGCTTCGTGATACAACCTTTGCAACCTACTGGCATGGGCTTCCTAATTCACAGCCCATTCAGCTGCAGCTGTAAAGGGAATAGAGAAATATTTAGGCATACCTATCCATCACATAGACAGGCTGGACTTTGGTAAATAGTTTTGAAATTAATACTTACACACTGCTGGGACATCACCCCTCTGCCTTGCTTCTTGGACCCACTCATCCAAGAGCTCCCTCTTCCTCTGCTTCAAGTCAGCAAAGTGGTGATGGACCTGCTCACTAGTCTGAGGGATACGAGTGGCACTGGTGAGATCATGGGTGAGATGGTCCCAGGCTTCCACTTTACATTGGGAGCCCTGGTACTGGCCCTGCAGCAGTCTCTCATCATGGTTATTTACCAGGAGTACTACCATGACCTTGGACTCCTGTATGCCCCAGCGCTGCACCCGGAAGTGCATGCCCTTGCCAACACCTGCCATACTGCCTACAGTGAGAAGCTGCAACCAGTTATGAGCTGTATTCCCATATGCAGGGTTTAAATATGGCCAATTTTCCTCCCTTTGCCATGATTGGATGGTTTTGAATAAGCTGAGCTAAGCTAAGCTACGGGCAAACCTGCTTAGTTAAGGTTGACAGTGCTTAAAGGGGCAGATTCAGCATTGCTTACCATTGAGCAAATCCACTTAGCTGGGCTAATCATTGCTTTGCATTCATATTTACACAATGCTTGCACCTGGTAAGCAGAGCTGTGCAATGCTTAGCATTGCTTATTTTTTATTTTATAGACTATTTGATGTATGGGATTGATTCATCATTCATTACATATTATAAATTTGTTTACTGTCCCTGACATCCCCCAATGTGCCTGCATTACATTTATTCATGTGTAACTATACTGTATGGGGCACTTGTGTTTATATGGGGGTTTCACAACTTTATTAAACTGACACCTCAAATCTGGACCTACTACAGTACTCTTGTTAACAAATGTATGTTATTTAGTAGCTAATTATAAAAAAAAATGTTTATGTACTGCTTTCACATGTAAAATGCAAATTGTTTACAGTGGGATCAAACTAGGAATGGCTGCTTGCAAAGTGTACACTCTAGCTACTTCACTATTGCAGTACTGTTTATGCTGGATGTCTCTTGCTATTTAATTTCTTGTGCTGTTTAAGCTGGATTTAGCGTAGCTAAGCAACGGGCACACCCGCACAGCTACACTTAAACCGTATTGCATATATATAAAAAAAATATATATGATGTGTTTTTTTATTTGTACCCTTCAGAATATCCATGCTAATGCTGAACCTGTTATTCTATCAACTTTCTGCATTGTGGAATATTTGTCCCTTATGGCTTTGTCCACATCCCTTACTCTGATGGGTTGGGAGGTGTGCACTATGTACTTATGCTAAATGTGTTATTTTATCAATTGTTGCCTTGGCAGGGACAATTGTCCCTTACGGCTTTGACCAGATTTCTTATCCTGGTGGGTTGGGAGTGTTACAAGCATTCTCGCTCATTTTAAATTGCTGAATGGCAATTCTGGTGTGCAGGGGGCATGTGTATTGTGAGAGCACTGCTCTCAGACACACTCCCTGCACTTGTACACAGAACTGTGTCTGTTTTGCAGCACGGCAGTATGCCTTCATGAATATGCATGGCACGCTGCCGTGCAGCACAGGAACGGTCCCTTCTGTGTAGGGACAAGCTATTCCTGCATGGAAGTTTACTGAATCCCGGGGGTAAACTCTGTGTTTATTGAATCCTGGGATATATCTAAATAACCTTGCCTTCCTAATATTACCAACTGTATTAATAAAAAAAAATCTGATAGGATAAGTGATTTCCATGTGGCAATTACATCCTTTAATTTTTGTATTAAATCATTTCATTGTTTTAGAATAATCAGAATATCTCCAGACGTAATGCTTAACATTTCAGTACCATGCTTATTAAATATATATCACATTTTTCTCAGAATCTTTTACTTTTTTCTCCATGTAAAACTAATCCAGTCATCTTCAAAAGTAAACACATCCTTCATGAGAACACTTATCCATACATTATATTTAAAATATTATAGCAGTGTCATCTGCAGTACACATCATTGTAGTCAATTTCACTAAGTCCATGTATATTAAATTTGTCTAGCAATTATTTATTTTTAGTTTTTCTTTAACAACAATGATTAACAAATCAAAAAGTGACATGCCTCACTTTTATATTTTTCTCTCTCTGCCCATCCAACCATTTACTAATATCTTAGTAGTTGCATTTCCATAAATTACTTTCAAACATTAATATTTTTCTTGACTATCATACTGTTTTTAAATATTCTATAACGTATTAAATGTACTATCATATGCCTTTTTAATTTCACTAGAAATCAATTTATCTTCAGTTTGGTTTTGTGCAATTTCATCTATTAATTTCTTATCTAAGATCAGCATATCTCTACTGTTATTCTTTTCATCCCATATACTCCATCACTAGTTACCCCTTTTATAACATTATTAAACCATTTTGAAAAATCCTCACAACTGTTTTATAAACAATATTATATAAAGATATAGGTGTCCAGTTACTTAATAGTTTTCATTAACCATTTTCCAAATAGGTCTAAGAATACTTCTGCACAGTTTTCTGGATTTTGAGCCTTGGTTCACATGCTCATATATCACTTTATGAAAGCATTTCAGTTCTTCCTTGCTCATTTTTCTGTAAAATGTGTAACCAGTACCATTTTCTCCTGGTGCTGACTCAATCCTTTTTCTCACTGTGTTTTTTTTTCCTTTGATCTTCCTAATTAGTAATTCCTCTGCTAAGTGTATTCATTGTTTCTTTAAAAAAATGTGTTTATACATCATACTGCATCCTGTAAAGTCTGTTTCTGTACACACATACCCCAAGATTCAGCAAGCTTTGCACGGCATGCAGGAATAGTGCAGGATCTGCTGGAGGCAATATGGTCACCGTGCGATCCAAGAATAAGCTCCTGGGATGTGCATGAGTGCTCCTGCACTATTCCTCAACGGACACAGCTCCTGTATGCAAATTACCCCATTTGCAGGTGAAAATCATGAAAATGAGGTGAATTTGCAATTCAGGATTCTGGCAGCCGGCCGTGCAGGACTAGTGCAGTCTGCAGAAATGTAATCTGTTAGTAGCCGAGTACATTTCTGCAAACTACAAAACGGAGCCATGACAGCTCCAAATAAAGGGTGTACATAATGTGGAAAGCATGCCAATGGCGAAATATATGACCATTGGCATGGAAAACAGTTGCAAAATTAAAAAAAATAACTTTCATTTTTTTAGCAGATTTCGGCTGTTTAAGCGTAGGGCAGCAGGGCACAAACAGGATCAGGCCAAAAATTTAAAAAAAATGAAATAAGCATTCTATCCAAAATCACAATTTTGCCATTATACTCAATGGCAGGCAGAAGACAACATGGCCAGTGAATAGTGGTTGCTAAAGGGGAAGGCTCAATGTCAGACTTGTAACTAGGCATTAGAAGGCAATCCTATGCAAATGAAGAGAATGATATTGAATCCAAGATCCCTCCTCATGGCTAGCCTGCACCCAACCGTGTTGGTGCAGGAAGACCATGGTGCAAGCCTAAGAGCTAGCTGACATCAGAGAGGGGTGTGTCAGGCATACTGTAAGCTTGTTGGAGCCCTGTAGCTTGGGTTTGCCCTTAGCTTAGCAGAACTAAGCAAGAGGGTGTGTCTGAAGCTGGAAAGCACACTTTACATTGCCTAAATGGGTAAAAAAGTAAACCAGGAAATAGCAGCCCCTTGTACATCTGAGCACTGTGTTTGAGGGGCATGCCCCTGGGCTTAAACATGAAGGCCATGGGAAGGGAAAACAGCAGTAGGAAGGTAATCAAGGAGAGCTAGCATGACTGGCAGCTGAAATGTATCAGACTCAGCCAATTACACAGGCAGCAGCCCAGCCCAGCACACCACTATACACCACTATACAAACACCTTTCCATCTGTTTTTCCCCACAAACTCTACACCACCGGTGTACACAAGTAGAAAATTTTACCAAACAAAAGCAACAAAATGATAGGGGCTGCAGCAGCTATCATAAATCAACATGTGGATGAGGCTGAGGGTGGTGAGGATGAGAATGCTGGTGACAAACCCACAGTGAGAAGAAGGAGAAGAGTGTACAGACCCAGGGTAACCTACCAGGGGCTACATGAGCTGGAGATAGTGGAGCATTATAGGGTGGACAGGGACCTCCTACAGCAAATTGTTGAGCTGTGCTGGCCACACCTCACACACAGAAGCAACAGAGGGGAATCCATCCCAGTGGATACCAAGGTATGTGTAGGGCTAAGAATACTAGCCACAGGTACCTTCCAAAGGTCAGCTGGGGATATCATGGGGATCTTACAGGCATCAGCATCTGGGGTACTCCACCAGTTCCTGGATGCCATGTCAGCACATGCCTGTAAGCATGTATATTTTCACAACAGCAGTGAGGTGTTGACCAGAAATATGCATCTCTTCCATCAAATAGCAGAATGCCCTGAAGTAAGTGGGTGCTATAGACAGCATGCACATATGCATCAAAGCACCACCTGCTGAGCAGGGTAGGGTCTACATCAACCGCAAGGACTTCCCCTCCATCAACTGCCAGGTCATGTGCGATGCCCAGGGCATTATAATGAATGTGTGTGCTGGTTGCCCTTGAAGCTATCACGACTCCCACATCTGGCATATGATGCAGCTGTACCAGAGATTTGCCAATGGGGACAGCCCTTATGGCCACCTAGTGGGGGATGCTGGTTATGCACTGGAGTCATGGCTGATGACACCCATCAGAAATGCACACACACCTGAACAAGAACTCCATAATGAGGCACACACACAGACCAGAATCATAATATAGTGTGTGTTTGGGATGCTCAGGTCACGGTTCCGGTGCTAGACACATCTAGTGGAGCCTTGCTGTACTCACCAGCTACATGTACCCAAATTGTGATTGTATGTGCCATGCTACACAATATGATCCTGTGCAAACAGCTGCAGCAGGAACAGCACGTGTCAGGGCCACACAGGCCCTACCATTGTCAAGGCCTGCACAGGCACAGAGTGACTTGGAGGAGGAACAGCCTGAGCCTGCCACAGTAGCCAGAAGGAGGCATGCCCAGTATGCCCAGGCCGTGGCAAAGTGGCAACACATAGCACATATACTGACATGGTAGGAACCCAGGGAATGACACCTCTCTCTGACTCGCACATACAGTAAAAGGAATGCCAAACATGACACTACCTCTGCTTAACCATGTATAGGGAATGTATTATATCCATCCGACATAGTCAGCCCTCCAGCACCATCCTCAATACTGGCACAGCTTCAAGGTAAATCACTCTCCCTTTCAATTGCCGAATGGAGAAGTATGTTTTGTTACTTGTATCTATGGTATGGATGTGAGCATGCAGGGGAATTAGGTGGCTGAATGGGATGCCAGCAGATAGTAGACACCTATAGTGGCAGCATGAGATCTGTAACAAATACTGGTGTCACCATAGTAGGCAGTCCTAGACAAGGTGATGAAACTCACTGCAGGAAATGTGGCGGGCCACATCTGTGTTCATAGGACATACACACACATGCCAGTCAGGCTGGCTCACATACCCAACAGTCTCAGCCAGCAGGGCAGGTGTAGACAAACACAAACAAAGGCTGTGCTAAGGCCTCTGATTGATGACTATGGAGAACATCACCCCTCCAGACCTACACAGACAGACTAGAACAGGTGAGGCAGTGGGATGTTAGTTCTGAAGGGTAAGTAGTCTGAAACTGAAATGTAGGTCAATCAAATCTAAGACCTGTAGTACACTGATATGCCTCTAGTCAGCATGATAGGTCAGAATACAGGATGAAATGGAGTACCTGAAATACCAGTACAGTTATAGCAAACGTTTACAGGTGTCAGGTGTGCCCCATCAATCCTATGTAGAAATGTAGTAACATGTATGTGTAGGTATAATAACATTGGAGCACAGATTACCTGTGCTGGTCAAGGTAGCAGGATAGATTGTAGCATTTGTACAATATGCATGGCTGCGTGTGTTAGGTTGGTGTGTGTTGTATATTGTGTGAGAGTGGTCAGTATGTAGGGGCTGGTGAGGTTTGTCCTGGTGGCCATTGGCCAGTACTGCCGATGACAGAGCCAAGTTCTCACAACTGCAGTGCCAAAAACAATGCTTCCCAGCCAAACACATTACAGCAGTAAGCCATAGTAAATGTTTGGAAGTAATATGTGTCACCATCTGAAAGATGGACATGGCATGAATATGGCCCCAGACATACAAGCAGTACACAGGGGGAAGTACCCCAGCCAGACAGTGTATAATATGTACCTGTCAAATGGATACACCTTTGGAATTGTACATACAGGTTAGCAGCACGTTAGTTGGGCTTGTAATAGGGAATACCAATGTTGTCTGGCCAAACACTGGTAGACCACAAAGGTCACAGGTATGAAGTATTGAGAAACAGCTGATGTCCCTGCACAAGCCAGCATAAGTGGAATGCCCCATGCATATCTTTGAGTCAGATGCATGTAGTGTCCATAGCACACATGCACCCAGCTCACCCCACCATCACCAACAGATAACTCTCCGGTCTTATCCCTGCTGTTGGGAATGAATACAGTATGACCCCCATCTCTGTATGGCAATAGCCAATGAATGCAACATGCGTAACAGGCATCCCATGCAGGTGTGTCCCTAGCTGTAAGCAGCACACTGCCAGCATCCACACCACTGGATCAATAATGACAGAAAGTATTGGCATTAACACCTTGCACACCCAACTTTCACCCTGGGGGAATATGGTATATTGCAGTCTGGGACTGTAGAAGTGACACAATGCAACACCCTGTTCCAGCTGGCCTGCATCACTACCAAATGGCCTACAAGCCTCTGCCAAAGTCTTGTGTCTCACCTGTACTGCCAATGTATGTTATGTCATGGACTTCCAAATAACAACATAACACAGTCCACAGAACCCAAATGCAAGGCCATGTGGACAAATCCCAGTAACATGTACACCATGTCCTACTGCATGAACTGTGGACCAGCACTGAATTTCTGCTGGGATGAGGTGATAACTATAGGGAACTTATTAGATAATGTTTGCATAATGTTTGAAAGAGGACAGAATAATAGAGGGGGGCTAGAAGCATGGGTGACATGGAGTGTGTGAAGTCTGAAACTCAGCTCTGTGCATATACTATCCCTGCCTGCAAACACAGGGATGGGTGGCTATAAACCTGCTAGTAAACCACAATGTGAAGTGGTAATGTCCAGAATTATGACCCCTGCCTCTGGGTAACCTGTGTGAATCTGTACAGCTGTGAGGCATGGCCACAGCAGGATATGTCCATACTGTCCCCTCGATGGATGTACAAGCATGGGATCCTCAGCCACCACTGTGCCAAGGTGCTGAACCATTTACACAGACCCAGCAGCAAGTGTCTGCAGCTTCTCCTCCAGAATGGCATGATTGTGCTAGAATATGTAGGCTGCAGACCACAATACTGGACACAGCTGCATTCACCCGGTGTTCCCCAGGACATCACTGCAAGCAAATATGTATACCTGATAGTACTTGATGACATAAAACATCACAGTGTAAAACAGTACATATGTCTGAATATCTCTGCTAACACCAATACCATGTAGCAGAAGCAACACAGACACAAGTACCTACAATAATCCACTATATTTTGCCCATTTTGACCCCATATTGTCAACCGATCAACAGATATGCCTCAAAAACATGTTGCTAGCTGTAGGTGTAGACCACAAAAACCTGCAATGGAGTACAACCACCTGGAATGGATTCACACATTCAATATAGAAGGTCATACTCAGCATGTTCCCACACTTAGAGAAATGAAGGCCATGTCTAACAACAAAATACTGAAAGGTCATACTGGGCATGCTCACAAACTTATGTATAGCCCACTATTGTTGCCAGACATGGGCTTATCTGACAGTCTCAGATGTTTGTGGACACACCTCGCAGTACAAACCAGTCATGCTTTGCACACACATTAGCTAGGGATACACACATATATCCAAGGACAACACACTTTAATAGGGCAAAATTACACATACATAGATGTGTGAAATAGAGTGACAGACAGTGACAAAGATCCTCCCATCATGAGGCCTGTCCCACCCAGCACACATCCAATTGGCTAAAACCACATGATGTGCAAATGTCAATCACTGTAGACATTTGCCTCTGGTATCCCTCAGCATTATAGTGTCTGTGGTGCTTGTGTGAATTGTGTAACATGACTGTACAAGTCAGTAGTCATCTAGCAGTTGTATACACTTACCTGTGGAATATAACCTGTGTGTGCCTGAGTGTTGTGTGTCTGCTTCTAGATGAATGGGTAATGACCCATGCGCACACACTACACCCCCCATTGCCCTACTATGGCAAGCCTACTGATGTCTTTACCTTGAAATACACCTTTGGGGAAAAAGTAGCCCTAAAAGCTCCGTGGCGCATGCTATAACTGCATACTGCTATAGTGTAATATACTAGCTAGGTAGGAGTTCTAGTCCCAGGCATGGCAACTGTGTTTGTGTGTGGGTGTCTCTGTAGGGATCAATGCTTTTGAGGCCATTCACACTCACTACAATTTCAAATGCCTTACTTTGGCAGGGCTGCTGATGTCATTCCCTTTGAAATACACCTTTGGAGAAGAAATAGCTCAGTAATCTCCATGGCGCATCCTATGACTGCATAATGCTGTAGGATGATGTACTAGTTAGGTAAGAGATCTGATTCCAGACATGGCAACTGTAGAACTTTGTGTGTGTGTGTTTATCTGTGAGGGATTGGCCATTCACAGTCTCTACAACTTCCACTGCCCTACTTTGGTAAGCCTGCTGATGTCATTCACTTTGAAATACACCTTTGGGGAAACGCTAGCCCAGTAAACTCCATGGCACATGCTATAACAGCATAATGCTGTTGTGTGATGTACTAGTTAGATATGAGTTCTAATCCCAGACATGGCAAGTGTAAAAGTGTGTGTGTGTGTGTTTGTTTGTCTGTGTCGGGATCAATACTTTTGAAGCCATTCACAGTCACTACAACTTCCATTGCCATACTTTGGCAAGCCTGCTGATGTCATTCACATTGAAATACATCTCTGGGAAAGGAATATCCCAGTAAGCTCTGTCGTCCATACTAAAACATTGTAATGTTGTCGTGTAATGTACTAGTTAGGTAGGAGTTCAATTCCAGACAGGACAACTGTGTGTGTGTGTGTGTGTGTGTGTGTGTGTGTGTGTGTGTGTGTCTGTGTAGGAATCAATGCTTTTGAGGCAATTCACACTCACTACAATTTCAAATGCCCTACTTTGGCAGGGGTGCTGATGTCATTCACTTTGAAATACACCTTTGTGGAAGGTGTAGCCCAGTAATCTCCATGGCGTGTAATGCTGTAGTGTGATGTACTCATTAGGTAGGAGTTCTAATCCAAGATATGGTTACTGTGTGTGTGTGTGTGTGTGTGTGTGTGTGTGTGTGTGTCTGTGTATCTGTGTGTGTGTGTCTGTGAAGGGATCAATGCTCTTGAGGCCATTCACACTCACTACAATTTCAAATGCCATACTTTGGCAGGGCTGCTGATGTCATTCACTTTGAAATACACCTTTGGGGAAGGAGTAGCCCAGTAATCTCTGTAGCGCATTCTATAACTGTATAATGCTGTGGTATGATGTACTAGTTAAGTAGGAGTTCTAATCCCAGACATAGCAACTGTGAGAATTGTTTTTTGTCTGTGTTTGTCATATGTTTCCTGTGTGGAGGTAGCCATAAGTGTGTAACAGCAGGACTCATTGTGGAGTGGGTTTTGCAAATTTCTTATATGGTGGGCCTCTTATATGTCACAATGTCCACCTTACAAGGATAACAGATGTTAAACAGCAGAGAGGCTGGGGTAGACAATCCATACCCCTACATGTGACATCAGCACTTGGCAAACAATATAGGCAACCCATATATTACCCAGAGAACACTGTCCACCCATGTCTCATACACAAACACTCTCAGCTAGGCAACAACAACTATGTTGGTAGTTCCCTGCATATTTCCCACAGATAGTAACCAAGGTGTGATTGCAGTGGACTAGAGAGGACATGGAACCTTGTCCCATCCCTACAATAGGCAAATCAATGCATACAGTGCTCCTTCACTATGTTCCACACTGGATGCCTGCAACACCTATAGAGCCAGCAAATGTAACCCACAATGGACATACCATGCCTTAAACACATCCCTGTATGGACAGAGGCCACTGACACCAGGGAATACCTGTATCATGCTGTCGATGTAGGTGCAGGGTCAACCTGGTGTCATTGCCAGTTTTCACCACATGAGGTCAGGAATAGCACATCTGATGATAACAATCTGTCTACACAAGATGCCCCAGACACCCCAGGTACACTTCCACATGTCACAGAACATGCATGTGGGACATGTACACATCCCAGAAACCATCCATGTCATGGAATATAGAACATATACATGGCAAGCATTGCACAGCACTGGCCACCCACAATAGTAACCCAGATGACTGGATGGTGAATACAATACCCACCTGTGTAGGCCAATCCAGACACTACACCCCTGAGCCACACTGCAGACCATTGTCATGTGGTCTGATGCAAAGATATACCCTTTACCTAGCCTTGTACAGCCTTCTGGCACAGTCAGCCACTACACTCCTATGAAGCAATGCACCCATGCATGTCAGTACTGGCAAATCTGTGTGTGTGTGTGTGTGTGTGTGTGTGTGTGTGTGTGTGTGTGTGTGTGTGTGTGTGTGTGTGTGGAGTATAATGATTTGAACACCCTCATGACACCTTCCATTGACCTACTGAAGCATGCCTTCTGATGTCAGACACCTTGATATACCCTTTGCCCATATAATATCCTGAAACCCCTGTGGTGCATGTGATACCTGCGTATTACTGTATTGTGGCAAACTAGCCAGTTAGGAAGTCTAATCCTGACCCTGCCAACTGTGATAACGTGTGTGAGCCCCTGAGAGAGTGTGGCTATGTCAAACTTGACACCTGTTCACGTGGACAGGCACATGACTACACCTACCGTATCCCTCCTTTATCACTGTTGCTGATGTCACTCACCGTGGAATATACCTTTAGATAGCTCCCAAACATGTAAGCTCTGTGGCGCATGCAATAACTGCATAGACATGTGATAGCAATACATAGGCAAGGGTTAGAAACCCCGTACTGACATGTGTGTGACAGAAGCATGCTTTAGTTTTACTCTCCCACCCCCTCCCTGTCTTACTTTGTCTCTGTCTGTCTCTCTCACTCCCTCTCTGGTGGATGTGCAGAAGTACACCTGCTTTGCTTATGCAGCAGCTTGTGTTTTGTAAGTGATGCTCATGATCAGCTGATGGCCTCTGCATGAATTGCAGTCCCCCAATAGCTGATTGCATGTGGAACAGCTGTGGTAACATTCCCATAGCCAATTGCATGGAAACACGCTGTGAGCAGGACTTCATGTCGGTGTTTGGCAAAAAGCATCACAGATGGTAGTGGGATATACCTCTAACAACATACACTGTGGAGACAGGCCAACAAACAGGAAGGTGATGTTCCAGACTTGGCTACAGAATGTAAGTGTTGCTCTTCTGCATTTGGAGTAATGTTGATTTACCAGGGTTTGTGTGGATATGGCTGGTCTACATGATTTCATACCTGTCATGACAGTGTTATGTGTTTGAAGAAACTCCCACCTGTAGGGCTATCTGCACTGGCCAGTGTTTGGAGTCTTATGTTTCTTGTGTTACTCACAGATTACCTATCTTAGAACTGCAGAAGCATAATGTGAGGACTGCAGTCAGTACATGGTGACAGCCATGAGAGTTACTAACTTCATATCCCTCATAGGACATATGTCACAATAAACCCTGTTACAATAGTAAATGTATGAGGGTATCACAGCAGCATGCCAATATTGGCCCAGTGTTTGTGCCTCCAGCCACAAGTCTGTCAACCTTTGTACATATGTCATGCAGTAAGAGTTGCATATGTTCTGTACACCATTATTTATTGACATCATACCTGAAACAAGCCAGTCAAATATCAGACTGCTAGACATGTTATGTAGAGTAGGGGTTATATTTGAGGAAATAACCTGGGCATTCTGTGGTTGTGTGTACAGTAGAGAGGTCTGTGTAGTTATGGTGATTGTCGACAGCATGTGTATTACGAATACGTACCTTGGCCTGTGTTCAGATTGGTAGATGTCATTGTTCTTGGTCCTGTTCTATCTAATGTTACATGCTGCTCCAGTGTATGGTACCCTATTGGCTCACATGTTTGTAGGGCCAAACACACACGTGTCCCATACCACAGACAGTCATTGGACCACACTGTGTAGTGGCCCAGTATATGTAGGGTTAGTGTGTGAGTGGCACATATATGGTGGTGTTGATCAGACAGTCCATATATTGTAATATTAAGCTTGCTTACCATATGTGGTGTGGCTGTGTTCACATTGGTTGTGGGTATGCACTTTCACACAGGTGTCTGTTACTCTGTGCTGTGATATGCCTGTAGAGCCTGCTATATTTGCAGGTACATGTGTATTCCCCCATAAGAAATGTAGGCCAGTGTTGTGGCAGTCTGCCTGTAGTATGCACAGTGCTTTGTTACATGCCTAACAACTTAGTGTAATTACCCAGTGTGATGTTATATCCAGATATTTGCCAGGTGTACTGCTGCCGAGCCACCATAACTGTCATGTATTTTTGACAAAGAAGTGGGATGCTGTACAGATGTATGTCACTGACTAGTGGGTAGTATGTGGCCATGTGACCTCTCCACCACCAGTTATTATGTGTCAGGACAGACAGGAGTGTGCAAATGCATAAACTGTGTGGGCATATGTAGTCCAGTATTTATGTGCTATACCAATGTACATGGCTGTTAACATCCACATTGTCAGGCTTGGTCCACATGTCTCACACTAAGGGGATCTGTGTATACCTCTGGATTGGCCAGAGTGTGCCAGACTGTCCACATATATTGGTCATACCTCTGCTATAGACCACAGGATCATTACTGTGATATTAGTGGTACTGTACTCTGATGACCTTAGGATGTCTGTCAGTAACTGATGGCATACATGTCAATAGCAGATGTGAACTCCCACACACAACATGTCTGTTAAGACAACCCCTGTTACAGTAGCAACAGTCTACATATATACCTGCAATACATGCATGACATCCCCTTGCACTAAGGGGTTGAGACTATTGGTGCTGAGGTATGACTCCACCCCATGTTCTGGACATATGGTAAACATATATGTATATAGATATGAATGTATATATCTCCATATATCTATATAGATATATACACATATACATATCTACATACATACATATATATATATATATATATATATATATATATATATATATATATATATATGTATGTGTGTGTGTGTGTGTGTGTGTGTGTGTGTGTGTGTGTGTGTGTGTGTATATGTATATATATATATATATATATATATATATATATATGTGTGTGTGTGTGTGTGTGTGTGTGTGTGTATATATATATATATATATATATATATATATATATATATATATAAATAAATACATATACATATACATATCTATATATGTCTATGCTTGACTGACACTGACATGTCTGCCCAGCTGTGTTATAAATGGCACAGATAGGACTCAACACCCTGTACGCATCACATGCCATGGCTACCTCAACTATACTACCACAGTCAACAGAACATGCTTGGTTACAGGTCTCCAAGACAGACACTAACCATGTTATGTAATACATGTTGCATACATATCAACTGGAGCAACCCATGAGCCCTCTGCAGGAGGCACCCAGAGGATTGGCTGATGCATGTCACTCTCACCCTGAGGGTCATCATCATGGTGTCTGTAGATAGATGGCCTGCTGGCACATGGCAGGTGGCATGATATCACTGTACACACATCCCCTACACTTCCCATCTCTCCATGGTCAATAGCCAGGTACACACCTAAGAACACCTGCACCGATGAACCCCAGTACTGACAAATGTGAACATGTGCATTACTGAGCATATCAGTGTCTATGTGTTAGTAAACCTGTAGTTGGGAATACTCTGAGGCCCTTCGCACCCACCGCAACACCCATTGCCATAGTTAGATGTGGCTGCTGCTGTACCGGATATTACATGTACCTTGTTACACTCCTCTCACAAAGGGCTACCTGAGTCTTGCAGTACCAGCACAACACTGTTGCACAAATGGGTTGATAGGTATGGGATACGCACTGAGTTCTGGCAAGTGTATGTGTGCATGTGTGTATATATGTAGGGTACAGCATATTGAGGCCACATGCTCCTATTACAATACACATTGCCACACAGTATTAGGGATAGTGATGTTGCTGCCTATAGGAGAAGAATGACAATGCATCACCCTACTATGCCTGTGGCATGTGCATTATATGCATATCCCTGTAGTAGCACTCTTGGAATGGACAAGGGGTTGTATTGCAGTCCTGGTCAATGTGTGATGGTTTGTATGTCAGAGTGCCATCATGGGTTCCAGTGCGTACAATATCCACAGTGGTGTGTGGGTGCTGGGTATACTGTCATTACACCATAGTACCCCTGGTACATGTCCCATGTACCACTGTATGGTGACCACTGTCACCATCAACCATACAGATAACTGAAAACACTATCCTGCCACACTGACAAGGTAGTTAGCACTGATAGGCCCAGGTCTTTCAGATGTGTGTCTGACTGTTGTGTTTGTCAATGTGTATATGATGGTATGTCACACTATGTATTGTCCACATACAACCATTACATCCACATTACCATACTGTACATGCCTGGGGATGTTCTGCATGCAACATGTAACCTGGCACACACCTCATCATACAAGCTGTGTGGTGTGTGCAATTAAAGCCACACACATCAGTAGCACTACATACCCAGGTAGCGGTCTATTCCCAGTGTTGCCAAGTAAGACTGTGCATGTATTTGGAGGGATCTACTTCAGGTTGCAGAATATACATGCCCCAGTGGGTCATCTGTCCCAGAACAGTGTGGCATATGCTAACAAGTCACATGTATCATCCTGTGGACGTACATTCCATCACAACTACTGCTAGCTGTGTAAATGGCGTCTTCCCCACTGTAGAGGTGTGCAGTGATACTCAGGTTTATATATATAGCTGGGTGTGTCTGTTGTGGACACAGCCAACATCATTGTGGTTACTGTTGAGTGTATCCCCTTGTGTAGCTGGCCATAATACTGTACAGTTCATGTTAACAGGTTACATATGTGTCTGTCACACTATCTGTGGTTCCTCAGAACCTCTCATCCTCCAAAGAGTAGGGGTGTGTCGCTCACACCAGCACACATATGTTTACCGTGTTGAGGATTGCAATACATTGGGGAAGGGGACATATACCCTGCCAGTACCATTGTCAGTGACATTAAACTAGTGGGCTGCTTATTCCATAATGTGTTGTTCTGAGTAGTCTGGCTTGTGTAATTACATAGGCTACAATGGGTTCCTTGCACAGGTACATACATCCATGTGTACAGTATTCACTGTGTAGTGCATCAAAACCTAAGCATCTCTGTGTGTTATACACAAACATGCGGTGTGTACCACCCAGTACAACTACAATTGTCCACTGTAGAAGGGCTGCTAACAGCAGCCACCATGCACTCACCTGTATACACCACCCCCAGACCTATCGGCCATGTGACACAGGCAGCAACTGTTATACAGACCTATGACATGTGTTCACCAGTACCCAGGATATGACACAGCCAAGGTGTCATCACAGTGCCATGCCCCTTGTGAGATATCACAGCAGACCATCCTCCTGCTGACACATGGACACCTACAACACAAATGGATAACATCATGGAGACCACAATCACTTAGTATTACTAACAGCTATAATGCATCATGGCTGGACAGCTACACTACCTGACATGTACGCATTAAACGTTACTGCTGACAACATGTTATACAGCATACATTGGTACTCTGTAGTACAGTTACCGTGTACATCAGAACCATATTAACCTGTCCTTGCATCGATGTTATGGATGAAAGGGATGTGGCACAGGTATCATCATATGCACAGGATGTGTTGTTGGTTTGCCACAGACCTTGGCTGGGCCATACATTTGACACCATGTGTGTGAGTGAGGGGTTTTAATTTCTGATATGGCCATGGTGATGTGGTGTGTGTCGGTATGGAGTTTCCCTAGGTGTGTTGGCATTGTGTGTGAGTATGCATGCACACAGTTTAGCCATGTGGCTGCCCTATATAGGTGTTTGTTGTACAGCTGCAGACCATACCTGGCAGGGTGTACAGTTCACTGTCTCTGACCATGGACACAAGCTCTGTGCCTGCCAGGGGTTCCATGGGCACATCCAGGTAAAAGCCTCAATATGCTACTCTCCCCTGATGATGACAAATGTCCGCTGGAACCAGGTCCCTCCTGGGACTGGCCAGGGCCACATGCACATGGCCTGCTGTGGTGTGGGGTGGACAGCACCCCCCCTGCAGTGCTGGGGCTGGTACTGCCACTATGGGAGCGGATTGGTGTCCTTGCACATCCACGTTGACCTCCAGATGTTGGTGTTGCTGGCCTACGTCCACATGGCCATTGCACCACTCCCACCAGATGCTCTAGCACAGACAATCCACAGTCGAGGAGGGCCACCATCTCTCCATGACCTCTGTATAATAACGGAGAGCACCTGAAAGATCACAGATGTTGTCACTTACAGTTGAAAAAGCAGCCCTCTGCAGCCTCAGTACTTGTCTGGTGCACCTTTCCAATATGTGCCTGCACCTCCATGACAGCCTGAAACATGTGTCCGGTGGTACTAGATGTGGCACTTCTGCCAGGGGCACAATGACCAGCAGCCCTCCCACGTGATCCCCTGTACATCTGCCTATGTGGTACCCTGCAGACATCCGGTTATGGCTGCGGTGTCCAGACACAGCAGCCATTGATACCACACTGTCCTGTGCACTGCCACCAACCGCCAACTGTCTCTCTGCTATGGCCATTGGTGATGGGGTATCTATAGGCACTGTGACTGTGTGCGGGGATGGGGTGGATAACAGAGGGATGTCAAATGATGGAGCAGTTTCGGCCTCTGATAACCCGCCTGTGCCTCAACACACCTATCATCATTTTCAGTGTCTGTATGTACACCAACATCCTATTGCATGCAGGAGGGACCCTAACCCACCTCATCATCTGTGAGGGGAAAACAAGAAATGCACTTTAAGACTTGTACATCATTGCTTAATAGTACACACATACACACACACACACACACACACACACACACACACACACACACACACACACACACACACACACAGATACACCCTGACATTCCACCATAATACCTACCTGCTCCTGAGTTTACAGACTGTACCAAGTTTATTGTCTTAGGTTCCCCATTTTGCATCACACTTGGAAACTTACACTCATTAATACCAATAATTAACATATCATTCTTCTAATTGCCTAGACAAGTGACCACAAAACATGACCTGTTACTCCATTACATCTTTGACTTAATTGGAGTCGGTTTTACAAGGACTCACTGCTGTCATCCAGTGTTCACCCTGGGTTTGTCCAGACATGGTGAGCATGGTCCCCATATGTTAGGGGCTACTACAGTCACTCAATAATGTCATGCGCTGGAGTGCCATATGTAACTATTGCTCAGTAGATGCAAAAATATGTTGCTCTATTAACTTATTATATGCACAACAGTAATATTTGGATAAACTCACTGGTGTTGTCTAGTATTTCCCCAATGTATCTGTAGTGCTGCATATGTGAGTATTCTTTCATCTTTCTGCTGATTGCAGTTTTAACAGTATAGCTGGTGTCTAGTTTCCCTCCCAATGTATGTTCCATGCTATAGATCTTATTATACTATCAGCTGTCCTGAAGTTACATATCAGACATCTTTTCCTTGTGTCTCATGTGTCAGTCCATGTCCATGTACTGCACGATTCTAAAGGGAAGTTGAGATGTATGACAAACTCCACAATCACACATGTGCATACATGGACCCACACACACACACACACACACACACACACACACACACACACACACACACACACACACACACACACACACACATCCTATATGCATCAACCTCCCTCCACTACACCAGATTGCACTTACAGGCAAAACAACCTCCCACACACACACTTACAGGTGAGTTTGCACAAAAATATTACACACAGATCTCCCATTACCCATCTGTCAACATGCATAACATATGGTACTCAACAGCATGCAGTGCAGCTATAGTCAATCCATGCTAGCAACAGTATAAATGTGTGTGATGCATGGGCTGTGTTAGTAGGTGATGCCCCTTCCCCTGGAAAACACTGCACCAATGTACACAGTATTGCTGTGCACCTGTTCAGCACCATGCCATGTACTGTGCACCATACCTCCCAGGTGTACACACCATTGCTGAATGTGTATTACTGTCAGTTATGTCTGCTCTGCTGCTCACAACCCCTATGTGTTTGTCTGAAACATACCTGGGATGATATGTGGACAGATATCATTTGTGAATACCTGATGTCTGATTTACAGATGTCATCATCAGCAGTGCATGTATGACCAATACATTACAATTACACTGACAACCATCAAACCTTACCGTGGCTATGGGGAGTGTACATACCCTTATTGATATGATGCCCTCTTCCTTGATATGCCATGGGACCACATTATTGCATATGTTAACATTACATGAGCCTAATATGTGACATATGTCCTGTACAATCAAATGCAGTTACAATCAAATGCAGTGTCAAACAAACGTGTTAGTTGTGCTGATGCTGATCGAGATGCATACACTTCATGGGTGTATATGTGTGCATGCCCTTATCATGATGGTTTGTTGCACCTATTGTTATGTGTACTACAGCAATCACTATACCTGGCAGGGGTAGACTAGCCTGGGCCTTCTGTATTTGCCAGTATATGGTCAGTCTGCCCTACACATGTCCCCCAACTCTGCATGATTGCAGGGTCAACTCATGTGCACAGCCCTTGGAGTTCACACACTGCTGTCACTATTGTTGTGGAGTGAGGATTATGTTTGCCACAGTTCCTGACTCTGATTGTGTGCAGATACAGCCTTTCATAGCATCCTTTGGTTCCCTGCTGCAGTGCACTGTTGTGTCATGGTGACACCCCCTCCCCACCTTCAGCCTTTTTGCAGATGATTGACAGCTATGGCCTACACATGTGTCAGTTTGCAGTGTCCCAAACACTGAACACCACATGTAACAGCCTAGTCCCAGCTAATGAATGGCAAACATATAGGTGTACACTGACACCGGCACAGTACAGATGGGGATGGTGGGCCTGAGGTGTGGTGAGGTGTTGTTTGTGCAGCACATGTATCGTGCATGATATTGTCTGTAGGTTTCCAAACGTGGTCTTGGTACACCAGTACACATTGCAACTCATGCCTTTTGGGGACCTCTTCTGTTATGCATACACTACCTGTAGAGAGACCTGGCTGATGTTTCCTGTGGTACAACTGTCATATCTGATTACCCTAACCCATGGGTCACACTTATGCAGAGTCCAGGCAATTACTGACAAGGGTACTGCACAGCTAGTACTTGCTAAATATTCCTGCAACTCCCTCAGTGTTGTGGCATGTTACAAGGCAGCCTGCATAACCGGTTTGCTACATGTGACATCATCTGTCTTGGATGGCCATCTGTTTATTTCCTACATTATTCCTGTCCCATACATCCTCGCCACATACATAACTATCTGCACTGTTTGCTATGGTATATGCAATGGTAAGGTATGGCTACATGTCCAACTCCTGGGTGCTACCTATTAGGTATGGGGCCCACGTCATAGCATGTAAGATGTGTGCAAGCCACAGCTGCATCTGTTGCAGGTGAGTGGGCACATTTGATGGCCAAATGTCTTGGACAGCAGACCAATTCTTGGTGTGCCATTGGGGACGTGTACTTGTTGGAAGATGCATTTCTATGACAAATGCATGTGTTCAGTACCTCAACAGCTGCTTCCACTATATTTTATCTGGAGTGTGTGCACACATATGCTTCCAGTGTTTGTGATGGTATGTATTCCCCATTTTTGCTGTCCTAACATACAATTCCATATTACACACTCATTGCTCATGTTAGGACCATATTGCAGGTTGTAAGAGTTGTGGACCGCAGTATTGTGGTATGCCATAGTGTAGATCTGTAACAGTTGCCATTGTAATACTGGTCTATACAAGGTTGTAGCACTGTATAAGGGTGATGGTTCACACATGTCCCTACTGTAGGCCATTTGTCCCACCATTATGTTCATCTCTGTGCTCACATTTTGCAATGACAGGATGTTAGTTATATTGCAGGAGTTTGACATACCCTTCAGATGCACCATCAAGGTGACCACTGTGATGCAGTGCAGTTAACAGCAACAATACATGAACATGTACGGCATTCATTATGGATAGGTGTGTTAAATGTGTGCATGGAATATACCATAGCCATAATATGACAGGTGTATTGGCAAACCTGAACAAACACCATACTCACCAGCTACAGGCTACTGCCTTGGAGGTATACCAGAGGGACCTACATAAGTGTGTGAGAGATGTGATGTCAGTAGCCACAGCTGTGGCATTGGTACAGGGTGGGTGCAGCATTACAGTACATCAACACTACAAGCCCACATTACTACAGCTTATGCACATCTGTTTATTACTACTACCCAGCAACATACTATATATATATATATATATATATATATATATATATATATATATATATATATATATTTAATCTCACATATGCATGATCTAACTATACAGATGCAGATGTATACACATCAGTGGTCTACTGATGTGCCCTGTGGCCTTACCTGCACGATTCTCTGCCATTGTGTGGGTAGCACCCACCTCCACTATGCTCTCTACCAGGTGTTGTGTGTGCGGGTGGGCAGGTGACCTGAGGCTGGCAAGGAGCTCCTCAACATGTGCAGGGGGATGGATGGCATGACCCCCTCCACTGTTGTGAGCTGATCCCCCTGACTGCAACAGCATGTCGACGAGCAATGCGAAGTAGGTCTGTGCAATGATGCCGACCTGCTCATAACTGTGGTTATGCAGGCCGACATCATTTACCCTGTACAAGAGATTGTTCCACAGGGCAGTCTGCTCCTGCTGCTCATGGGCTGTTTGGCCAAACAACACCTGGTAGTGCTGCACCGGGTGTGTGATGATGACCTACTTCTTGTCCGCTGTATAAACAGGAAACCTCTCACGGGACATCTTGCCTGAAAGACATAAAGATGGAAACAGGTCTGAGGACCTCATACAGCATGGTTATCATAGTTTTTAATATACATCTCTGTTTACTCCCCAACATGTCTGCAACAACAATCTGATCACACATCTCAATAGGCATGTCTACAGAATACCTACCATTGGGTCATATATCGTATTGTACCACACTATGTGCTATGTGTTAGTAGCCATGTTCCCTGTGGGGAGACTATCATTGCTGGCCTGTTGCAGACAATGTCACCTGCATGCAATTGTAAGGCCCACTATGGTTCCATATATGCATGTGGTCTGTTTGCTATGTGATTGCTGCACACCTGTTGTCTTGTGTTATTGGGGATATATATGCATGCTGTTGAACATGATCCAGGAATGTGTGGACTATTGCTACCCATATATGTTCTACAACAGTGACACAATAGCATGTTTAGGTAACAGTTGCCAGCAGAACCACCTCTCCCACCTCATCTGGCCATGTTACCAGGCCACATCACATGTGGGACCCACCC
The DNA here is from genome assembly GCF_019279795.1 of Protopterus annectens. Lineage (NCBI taxonomy): Eukaryota > Metazoa > Chordata > Ceratodontiformes > Protopteridae > Protopterus > Protopterus annectens. The sequence goes on from NC_056735.1 coordinate 1,501,467,461, forward strand.
TGTGGCCTCCTCATCTACTGGTCCTGCACTACCTTCAGGTGGAACCACTTCAGGGGATGATGTCTTCCTTCTCCCAGGGAGCACACACAGACATGATCCTGTCACCCGAGGTCAGGTCCAGGGTCTGGTGCATAGGGATCTAAATAGAGACTTGGGGGATGTGCTACAGCACCTTGAGGCTCTCAGTACACACTCACAGGGTCCACATGCTCCTCCTGCTCACCCTCCAGTCCAGGCACACTCATGGCCGTGGCACTGACGTTGTGACTGGCAAAGGGTGGAGGCCTTGTTCCCATTGTTTCCATATGGGGGCCCATTGGGCTTCCACATCACAGATGACACTTCCCATCCAGGGTGTTTACCCACCACATGTGTCATATACCACCCCTGTAGGCTGTCTTCTCTATCTTCCAACCCAACCCACCTCCACAAATATACCTGCTATCCTTCCCCAAATTGCCAATCCCACCTTCACAAACAAGGGCAATGTGTTCCCAACATGGAGGTCACACGTGACATAACTGTCCATTCTGCACACACTTACTGCTGTATACATACGTGTGTATTGATATATGTGATGTTCCCTCACACATAGCATGCAGCACTGTGATGCAAAACTAGGAAACATGTATTTATATAAATAAGTGTGTGTGTTTTTATATATGTAGACATACATACACACATACACACCACACACACACACACACACACACACACACACACACACACACACACACACACACACACATATATATATGTGTGTGTGTGTGTGTGTGTGTGTGTGTGTGTGTGTGTGTGTGTGTGTGTGTATGTATATATATATATATATATATATATATATATATATATATATATATATATATATATATATATATATATATATATATATATATATATATATATATATATATATATATATATAAAATAGGTGTCTGCATATCTATAGACATACATGTATATATATATATATCTACACACACATATAAATATATCTATATATATATATATATATATATATATATATATATATATATATATATATATACACACACACACACACATACACACATGTATATATATATATATATATATATATATATATGTGTGTGTGTGTGTGTGTGTGTATATATATATATATATATATATATATATATATATATAGATATATATATATATATATATATATCTATATATATATATATATATATATATATATATATATATATACACTCTAACTCTCCTTCCTGCTCAGTTGCACTGTTCTGCCTTGCTACAACACAGACAGGTGCCACATGTGGAAACAGCCTAACATTAGGGGGGTATATATAGGGGCAGATTGCAGGTAAGCCTAGTACACACCTATGGCATTTCTGCATGCTACATTACACATTAACTTCATTGTCTTGCAAGTGGTGGGATTTGAAACCCATGTGTCCATCATAATGGCATTACTTCCACCACCAGCTATTGGCCACACTAATATACATGTTTTGCATTACACAACACACACTATGATGGCTTACGTCTTGTCAGTCAGTGCTGATCTGCACAGTTGACAGTTATGGCCCACTGCCCACAAGGAGAGACACTATTGTCCATAGCAGTTGTTCCACTGGACATCATTACAACAACACCTGATGGCAGATATAAGTCATTCCACATCATCTATCCCATTATTATGGACCAAGTACTACATTCAATTACATGCATATATATTTCACATACCTGTTGTGGGAATGATGTCTCCTTTGTATAGTTTGCTGGATGGATGTTTTTTTTTTTATTCATTTTGCTTGTTTGTTTTTTTTTTTGGCTTTCACTCTCTCTCTCTTTCTCTCTCTCTCTATCTCAGTCTCTCTCCAGTAAATGGACTGAGCTGCTTTGAATAGATTGCAGCATGGATTCTGTAGGAGATACACATGATCAGGTGATGGCCTCTGCACCAATCAGTGTCCTCCACTTGCTACCTGGATGCAGCATGCTGTGTAGTGCTTCCAATTACCACTGTCATGGCAATCCACTACTACAAATCCCTACATCATGTGGGCATGGTCTCTTTACCATTCCTATGTGGAGGACATCCTTCCTGTGCGTGGGCAGCAGTGTTACAGACAGCAGGTAGCAATAACTCTTGCAAGAGGATTTGCAGACTCAGGCCAGCTACATATTTGTATAAGGTTCCAAACCTACAGACAGTGTGAGTAGTGTTGTTATATGCATTGTATAGCACCAGTGTTACAGGGTGTGTGTGTACATAGTAGTTTAACATGGAATGCTGTCTGTCTGCATAGGTTTCGACTGTGGGCCTATCCACATGATGGCCAGAGGTGTGCCTGTTATGTTTTGTCTATCCACCACACAGGTCTTGTGTCAGATATACGACCAGCATTGTGTTTATTGAGTGCTATCAGTACATGGCTACATCTATTTGTGTTTCTGACTTCGTATTCCTGACTAAGGGTATGTTGCAGACTATCCTGTAGCACCAGCAACTTTCTCAGTGTATGACAACACTATTTCACATATGGGCATGTGTCCTGGCCTATGTCCTCCACCTGTATACCAGGCTTTGTCCATGTGCCATGCAGTAAGTGGTTGTTATGTAGTGGCCTGTAATTATGTCATGCTGCCATTCCTGCCATCATTCCAGTGCTGTTGTGGCCCCCATACAAATTGTGGGATAGGATCTATATATATATATATATATATATATATATATATATATATATATATATTTATATATGCATATATATATATGTGTGTGTGTGTGTGTGTGTGTGTGTGTGTGTGTGCGCGCGCGTGGGCTTCATGTGCCCTTCTGCAGTCCAGAGGTCAGTGTGTGTAATAATGTTATATGCCATTGTAAGTGAGTCTATGGGGGAGGGATATGCACCATATTTAACCTAGGCTGTTACAACATGTGAAGGATATCGGTAGTAAGCCGCCTTAAGGTATATGGCTCGACATTACCATACATTTCACCTTGGGAACATTGGTGACATAGTGCATACTGTCATACAGACTGTTCTGTTTGACAGTGTGATTGTGATGTTTTCAGTTAAGCATTGTTATGTAACAGATACATTCCATTGTGTCAACTTAAGTCTTTTCCCCCTAGGGGTTGAGTACAGAGTGTAACTAGAGGCTGCTGAACTATACATCTGCATTACTTACTGTTGATTGATTGCTATGCTCTGGCCCAGTCTTTCTTGACTGTTGTACTACTTGAAGGCCTTGGCCTGGACAGCAACATATGTTATGCTTTCGGATTACTGTATAAAATGATCTGCTTGAGAGTTGCATTACTTTGTATGTATTTCAAAGTCTTAGCTATATGACACAGCATATACAACTGTAATAGTACACAAATAAACATTTCTTATGTATGCAAACCTGTGTATGGTGTAATATCCTTTGACTTCTCTGTGGGTATATGTTTCAGGCAGCAATTGTCTTTTGTATGAGTGACTCATACACTGTCCATTTGAAAAGGTGGCAACTGTAGGAATACTGGCTGTTCAATATGCTGTGCACCCTCTAAATATGTATCTTCCTATACATATCTATGTGTGTGTATGCAGTTACATATACATCTATATATATATATATATATATATATATATATATATATATATATATATATATATATTTATATATATATATATATATATTTATATATGTGTGTGTGTGTGTGTGTGTGTGTGTGTGTGTGTGTGTGTGTGTGTGTGTGTGTGTGTGTGTGTGTGTGTGTGTCAGTGTATATGTATCTTTGGTATGTTTATTGTTTCCACATTGTACATTCCCTATGGTAGCCAGACTGTACTGCATGATATGTTATCGTTACCATCCTTACATCATACAGGTGGGATGGATTACTGTTAACGTCTTGCGGCCATGTTGTGTAGGGTCCTGGGTATGGGACTTGCAACAGTTGGCATTGTGTTGCAGGGAAGATCTGTCTGGCTGTGGGGGAGGGGTGTTATCAATACTTACAAGAGGTATTTAGCTTGGGCCCCCTCACCCCCATTAATGGTGCCTTTGGTCATATGTGTATTTGTTATGTTCTCTTTTATATCTATAGATAGATATCTGTGTGTGTATATGTATATATATATATATATATATATATATATATATATATATATATATATATATATACATATATATGTAGACATATATATCTATATATTCCCTACGATAAACATAACACCACACACACACAACCAAACACATAAACACACCTACCCTTAGTATATGCAGGGGGGTAAGGCCCCTGCACCCCCCATGTGGAGGGCTGTGCCCCCCCCACACCCCCCTACATATATATACTAACTCCAAGGTCACACAACACTCCAAACCACACACAACTCAGAATTGCACATTCCACAGCCCCCCCCCGCACAAACACACATCACATACAAACAACAGCACTCCGAACACTAACACATTCACACTGCACAACACCTAACCTAACCCACACCTCAAACACCCCATCACACTCAAACACACACAAATCCTCCCCAAAACTTCAGAAACAGTACACTTACCTAACACGTTATCTGTACCGCGGGTTCAACATAATCCATTCAACACTTCCGGGTTCGTGGTTTCCATCCATTCTACTTTACAAGCTCGAAATTCTAAAATTCGATATTTCAGCATTTTGAGCATGTAAAGTGAACATATATATATATATATATATATATATATATATATATATATATACACACATACATACATGCACACACACACACACACACACACACACACACACACACACACACACACACACATACATCTACATGTATAACTACATTTCCTGTACTGATGAATGACTGTGCTGAATGATATGTTTATGAAAAAGCATGGTTATGTAGATCTGACATACTTAGTGGTAAACCACTTTGGCTATGGTGTGCAGGGTCTTGGGTTTGAGCCTTACAAAGGCTGTTTATTTTGTTGTTGGGCAGAACAAGGGCCATTGGATCCAGAGTGATTAAAGCACTTTTAAGCATTTGTAAATGGGTTTGAGTGGGTTTGCGTGAAGGTAAGCACTGTTAACTTTCAAAAGTCAAAAGCAAAACTGGAAAACCAATAAATAAACCAACCCGGCAAATCAGGACCCGAAATCCAATAGCAGTATAGTCCACAAAGTTATATTAATTAGCGGTAGCCAAATAGTTTGAAAAAGTAAAGATCTTTATTGAAACCAAACAGTAAACCAAGCGCTTTCACCTGAATACTATCGGGCTTTTTCAAGGATAAGTGTATAGACATTGCTGCAGACATCCTTAAATAGTCTAATTCATGTCACATGATGAGACTAATTAATTTGTTATTAAACTTGTTATTAAATCCTACGGTCCTAAAAGAACAGTAGTCTAAAATTTAAAAATCAAGATATATATGTAAATTGCTTATAAAAACTTTCATTTAGATTTTAAAAAGTGAATAATAAAAACTACAAACCTCCTAGTTAGGTCATTTTTATTATTCACTTTTTAAAATCTAAATGAAAGTTGTTATAAGCCATTTACATATATATCTTGGTTTTTAAATTTTAGACTACTGTTCTTTTAGGACCGTAGGATTTAATAACAAGTTTAATTACAAGTTAATTAGTCTCATCATGTGACATGAATTAGACTATTTAAGGATGTTTGCAGCAATGTCTATACACTTATCCTTGAAAAAGCCCGATAGTATTCGGGTGAAAGCGCTTGGTTTACTGTTTGGTTTCAATAAAGATCGTTGCTTTTTCAAACTATTTGGCTACCGCTAATTAATATAACTTTGTGGACTATACTGCTATTGGATTTTGGGTCCTGATTTGCCGGGTTGGTTTATTTATTGGTTTTCCAGCTTTGCTTTTGACTTTTGGATCATTCTTAGCCATGGCAGAAGGGACGGAACCCGGCAGTTTAGCGGAAACGCCTACACTTCTGAGGGATGACGTGGATACAGCGCCAGTCACTCGTAGTGAATTCAATCAAATGTTGAATATGTTGACACAATTGACGAACACTATCAATGAACGGAACACTATCTCAGATAGAGAGGTTCCATGCAACCAAATGCAGTTGGCAGACAAGTCTACGAGACGCACTATTGTTGGGGCGACACATCTTAATTCCAACATGGTTATTAATGGACCTGGTAACCATCTAGGTCCATCTGGCCAGATGGTCCAATCCAGAATCAACACTCCTACCACTAATTTGAGTAACTCCGAGATGAGGAACTTTGATTTTGGAGCATGGACCACTAAACCGTTTCTTTTTAAATCAGGTACTGTAAACAAAGACTTTGATACGAACATTGAAAATCTACTTAGCGATTTTAAAGATAAACTTTACATGTATAAAAACAACCAAATGGAAATAGATTATTTGAGAGAATGTTTACATGTACAACGGGTACCGAAGGGCCTACGTTTTTTTCAAATTCCCAAATAATGTGCAGTCGGGTTCGAGGTTGTATGACCAGTTATGTGAAATATTTAAAAAAGCAGGTTTAGAAATGTTGAATTGTATGATCATGGACTATGAAAAGAAAGCAGACAAATTATTGAATTAATTGAATGTTTTGAACAATAGGCTGACTAGTGATGTAAAATTTTTAAGTACTAAAAATGAATATGAAAGAACATTTGAGGAGGTTGACCAACATTGTTTAAGAATATTGAACCGTAAAATAAGGAAATTAGAATGGGATTTAATTGAATACCGTGAGGGTAGAGCTTTCCCTTTGCCTAAGACTAGAAATTGGGGCATCAATAATTTTGAAAATGTTTTTTTACAAAGAGAATGAAAGCAGCATTCAGAATAATCATGTTAACTTAGGTTTGGAAGCTCCAAGGCGAAGTGAAAGGATTGCGGAGAAAAGTAGGAATCTATCCACACAGGATTTTCATTATCCCCACAGGGGGGAGGGGGGTGGAGATACCAACGCAACAATTGGAATCAACCTCAGAAATAAGTCTGCTTCCAGTAATACCTTTGTCTTTTGAGACATTTTTAGTGAAAGCAAAACAAATTGTGTTTAGAAGTAACAATTTTACAATATATAATTTTACAGATATGGAACTCACACAAGACTTTTTTGATCTATTTTCCAAAGGATTTCAATATATCCCTATTAAACCAGTTTTTACCCCTAATATCTTGATTGATTTAAAACTATTCATGAGACAATTGAATTTGAACATATTTTTTAAAGGACAAAAGACTACTGCTAATGAACTAACAAGGAAAAGCATTTTTAATCCCCCTATGCACCCAACCTTAAAAGTTTTTGAAGAGTTAGTTGAAAGGGATATTAGGGGAATAGAACGGCAAACAAACAATAACACCCCTAACAATTTGAGTGATAAGGAGGTAGAGTTGATTAATCGTTTAAGACAGGAAGGGTGCAGGGTTATGAAACCTGCTAAGGGGGGTGGAACAGTCTTGATGTATAAGGCAGATTATGAGGCCAACATGCACAATATGTTACAGAATGGGAATCAGTACGAGCTAGTTTCCAAAAATGAAATAAACATTGCTTATGCTAAAATTAAATACCAGTTCTATGACCACCTCTTGCAGAAAGTTATAAATGAACAACTTTACAACTATTTTTTTGTGGATAAACCAAGAATTGCACACATTTTTGGTATTCCCAAGACGCACAAGACTTTAGAACCACTTAAATTTAGACCAATAGTGGCGGGATCAGGTAGTATTACGGAACCGCTGGCCAAATACATTGACACAATTTTAAAACCTTTTTCTAACTTCCATAGTTCATATCTGTAAGAATTCTTGGGATTTTTTGAGACAGGTTGATCAAAGTTTATTCAACTCTCAAGTCTTGTTGGTCACAGTGGATGTGGTGGAGCTTTTTCCAAGTATTCCACATAGAATAGGACTAGAATGGTTTGATCAGATTTTGGCAACTGAGGTGGGATAAACCCCCACAACTGTCAATCTGATATTAGAGTTCATGGAAATTGTCCTAGAGAACAATTTCATTCATTTTAATGGAGAATTTTATCATCAAAGAAAATGTGTGGCAATGGGCGCCTCGTGTGCCTCCTTATATGCAAATATTGTTCTGTACTTTTGGGAAAAGAAATTTGTTTTTTCCAGTAAATGGTATCAAGACATTTTGCATTATAGAAGGTTTTTAGATGATATTTGCATTTTTTGGAGGGGTAGTGAGGAGAGCTTTTTTAAATTTATACATTATATTAACAATACAACAGCGTTTCTAAAGTTTACACACAATATAGACAAGAATGACTTGCATTATTTGGATATAACCATTGCTAAAGACCATGGTAATCAATGTTTTCAATCCAAATTATATAGAAAGAGTTCATTCTCCAATTCCTACCTTCACTACAATAGTGGACACCCGCACTTCCAAAAAAGGGGCATCATCAAGGGACAGTTGATCCGGGCTTCTCGAATGTGTAGTACATTAGAGGACTTTAATGAGGAGGCACACACTCTAAAAAGTTTTTTCTTAGAGAAAGGTTACCCAGACAAGTTATTTGATGATTTGTTACAAGAAATTAGACAAAAAAGGGATACTTTGTACCCCCCATTGTTGGGAACAGGTTCTACAAATCTTTTACAGAAGAACCACCAGAACACAATGGATGGTTGAAACAGTTTTATATACACTTATAATAGGAACTCTAAAGATATTGAGGGGATTGTTTCCAAATATTGGCCTATCCTTAGTCTACATAAAGAAACAAAAACTTTTGTTTCAGAGCGGCCACATTTTGTTAGAAAAAGGAATAAGAACTTGAAGGAAGTTTTTGAAATTAAGCAAATATTAGAGATTGACAGAAACAAAAGGAAAGTTGGTACATATGCATGTGGCAACTGTAAGCAATGCCATGCTATGGTTAATCAGGGTCAGATTAGATTCCTTCTAGGAAATTTAATTTTATTTCAAAAAATACCACAATTGTGGTACAAAAGGGGTAGTTTATTTAGGGATATGTAAAACTGTGATAGTTTTTATGTAGGAAAAATGGAGCGACACTTAAGGAGGAGGATCTATGAACATTTTAATGATGTTGTTAAACAGAAGGAGAGTAATGCCTTTTATAAACAGTCTTTAATATGCAAAGAAATGAACATTAAATTTATTGTATTAGAGCAAGTACCACAAGACACCAGAGGTGGTAGCTGGGAAACAAGGTTAGAATATCGTGAACTATACTGGCAACTGAAATTGAATTCTACCAAGTTTCCTGGTTTGAATGACAATATTAATATTATGAGTGTTTTAAAACTAAGAAAAGCTTGCCTTTAACAACATTATTATTATTATTTTTAACAACATTACTTTTGACAACACTATTAACATTTTTACAGCTACCCTCCTCTTGCTATGCAATATATAGTATATAACATTTTTATATTTCAATATTTCTATATTTTTATATTTTTATATATTTAATCTGATGGCATCACAGGAATTTTACATACATATATTTTATCCCTTATACCTCTTTAACAATACTCGTATTTGTATTTTTGCCTGTATGTTTTTTTCATTTTCTTGCATTGGCATTTATGACATTTTGTTGCTTTTAAAGAAAGGATTCCTTTCCATTAGTTTGACCAGAACCTCCAAGGGATATACATCCTAGTCAGCATAGGGCATTAGTAACACTTTTTACAGGAACTCTGAACCCATTCGTTATAATAGGATGGTTATATTTAATGTTTTGTATGATTTTTAAATACAAACCTCCTAGTTAGGTAGTTTTTATTATTCACTTTTTAAAATCTAAATGAAAGTTTTTATAAGCCATTTACATATATATCTTGGTTTTTAAATTTTAGACTACTGTTCTTTTAGGACCGTAGGACTTAATAACAAGTTTAATTACAAGTTAATTAGTCTCATCATGTGACATGAATTAGACTATTTAAGGATGTTTGCAGCAATGTCTATACACTTATCCTTGAAAAAGCCTGATAGTATTCGGGTGAAAGCGTTTAGTTTACTGTTTGGTTTCAATAAAGATCATTACTTTTTCAAACTATTTGGCTACCGCTAATTAATATAACTTTGTGGACTATACTGCTATTAGATTTCGGGTCCTGATTTGCCGGGTTGGTTTATTCACTGTTAACTTTCAGTTACAGTTTCTTATGCTCAGCTTCTCAATTGCTTAACTTGTGTAGGCATTGCTTACTCCCATGCAAACGGGGTTAAACCCACTTACTACTGCTTAAGTATGCTTACTCCTGCTTACTACTGCTTAATAGTGCTTACTCCCACTTACCCCCACACTAATTTAGATAAAAATGTAACATGGTTCTTGGGAATGTGGTGGATTTGGACACTGTATGGATTTAACATTCATTACATATTATACCTTCGATTTGTATCCCTGATTCATGTGTACATATACTGCATGGGGCACTTGTGTTTATCTGTGGATTTTACATTATTACAATGACACCTCACATTGGCATTTAATGCAGTACTCCATTTCACAAATATATGTTATTTAGTAGGTTATACAACAAAAAATATTGTCCATAAAGTGATTTGACATGGGAAATTGAATGTACTGGAGTGAGACTTGAATCAGCAATGACTGTTCATAAGGCGAATGCTCTAACCACTACAGTATTGCAGTACTGCTTCATTTGCATGTATCTTGATATTTATCTTCTTTTGCCATTTAAGCTACAGTATATGTACCTAAGCAGTGAGCAGACCTGCGCACCTACTGTTAAATTTAATCTGTTTAATAAAACAATAATTGTTTATATTATTATATTTTATATATTGCTCTTATAAACTTGGATGGATGTTGCTGGGGGTATGCAACCCCCTATGAGCAGTCTCACTCTTTGTAATAGCTAAACTGCAGTTCTTGACTGCGGGGGTATGTATATTGTGTTAGCTCTGCTCTCAGACATGCCTCCTGCACTTGTCCATGCTCCATGTCCGTTTAGGAGCTCAGGCTGCGCGCCTTCATTACTATGTATGGCACGCTTCCATGCTGCTCCTAAATGGTTGCTTCCATGCAGAAATAAGCTATTCCTGCATGGAAGTTTACTGAATCTGGTAGGTTAGATTCAAAAATTCTACAGCTTTAATTTCTTCTTGCTTATTTACTGCTTCACCTTTCTCGTTCTGTACATCCATTAGTACACACTAGCTGTACCTTATCTGTCTACTTAAAAAGGAAACTTAATTTCTTTCCTACATATAATAACAGAATCTTTCTTAATCTCTTATATTTGCTTCATTTAACATAATTATCAGTTTTGCTGCATCATCGCCTTTTTATTTTTACTTCCTACAACTGTCTCTAATATCTCACATTATTTCTTATAATTTTTTTTTAACTGTTATACCACAAACATTCTACATTAAGGTGCATATCCTATATTTAATTTGTAATCACCTCACCTCTCAAATCAATTCCTATAAAATCTATAATTTGTAAATGTTATGTAAATACTATCTCCTTTTCGACTTGTAAATACCTATAATTTTGAGCCGTGCTCAGTTAATCTCTTGCATCTGTTGTCTTCTTAAATAATACACTGTGTGTCTAAAATCAGACTATACTGCTGAATGATCAAAAATTCTGGAGCCTTTCCCCCTAGGCCTCCACTGAAAATTGGCTTCATTCCAAGTCGGACTTTCCCGGTTAACAAATGTTAAATAAATAAATAAATAAAAATAAAAAGTGCCATTATTAGTTTCTTTTATTCTCTCACAGAATACAACAAAGTCAATTTTTTCTTACCTTTCCCTTCATATTAAGTACACTGATGTGTCTAGCCTATGCTAAATTGAAATTATGAATATCATTCTTTACATATATTAAATGATTTCCCTTGCATTCTTTTTTCTTCCCCTAATGTCACAATTAAAGACACTGAAAATCATTGCATTCACATTAATATTCAAATGTTGTTTTCAAACTTGACATCTTTATTTTCTTTTAATGCCTGCTGTTAATATGCAATCTATCACAAGTTTTATTACTAGTCCTTTAATGCAATTTAATATCACTAACCTTCCGAAACAAGCACTAGTAACTTTTTGTATTGCAATATAACTTACTTTATAAAATATTATGATTCTACAGCATAAATTATTAACCATAGAACTTATCATCTTCTCTTCCTGCATCTGCTTTAACTTTTTTGTAGTGTGATTTAAATCTGTGTTTAGTAAGTATATTATGTCATATTTCAGTGGTTTGTATCATTGTGCCACAGCAGTTCTTTTGCTTTCATTTCTTATAGTATTTTCATTAAGGAAAAGAAAGGAACAGAAAAACTTATCTTCTACTTTTTATCAGTTTGTCTTTCAAGCCATTTTTCTTTCTGTTTTCCTTTATCTCAATTTCTGATAGTATCATCTTTCATTTTTTTATGCATCTTTTCAGTCTCTTTAGATTTTTTAACATCTTTTGTTTTCAGCTACAACCTGCCATTGTTTATCATGTCCTATTGTTTTTATGAAAACATCTTCCTCCCTTCGTCATCTTCATCATGACCAGGTAATACTGCTCTGCCAGTTAACTCAGCTTGCACAGTTTGCTCCATATTTTAATTTTCAACATTTTCATTTTCATTATTAGAATCACCTAGTGTCAGTGGCCTGACAGGCAGCATGCACATCTTTGTTGCTATAAGATCAGAAAGCTGGAGGTTCTAATCCTAGTCTACATGACTGGAATAATTTTCAAACTGCAGTGCAGCATTAGGGAGTTGTTGCACTGTTTATTTATTTATTTACATTTGTTGACTGGGAGTGTCCGACTGGATGTAGGTCCATTTTCAGTGGAGGCCCGAGGAGAAAAGCTCCACAGTTAAAATATACAGACAGTAGTTACATTGGATTTACATAGCGATTAACAATTTGATTAACATAGCAATTAATTACAAACATAGTTACAGATGAAGAACATAGTACATCAGTAGACAACTAGAATCTTTATCTGCGAAGTACATAACAGATATTAACAATTGTTACAATAAGAAGTTCCTGCTGTATAATAAGTAGTAGGCTTATGAGTATCTGAGCTTGCTATAATCAAGGTAGTTAGTGGGGTGGAAAGAAAGGTAGTGGTTGGATGGGGTGGGTGATATTAGAGTGGGAGTTGCAAGGGCATAGCCAGTATGTTTTTACTTGCACTTTTAGTAAAGGTTTGAAGTGGGTGCATGATGGTACAGAGGAAATTGTCGGCGGGTGGGAGTTCCATAATTTGGCTATGGCACAAGAGAATAGTGTTTCACCAGCAGAGTTATTGGCTTTAGTGATCTGCAAGTGATTTTTATTGCTGGATCTTAGTGGTCTGGTGGTGCGATGGGGTTGGAGTAGATTCTGGAGGGATGGGACATTTAGTGGATGGTTTACTAGTTTGTGGGCAAGTGTGAGTTGATACCATTGAAGGAGGCTAGGGAGTTCAAGTCAGCCCAATTCAGCAAGTGAGAGACAGTGGTGACTATGCTAGGATGCCCCTGTGGCGAGTTTGGTGATTTTGTTGTAGCAAGTCTCTAGCTTGTTTAGATTGCATTGCCTTAGGTTGGTATATATTGGAGAGGCATAAAGTAGGGTGGAGATAAGGTGGGAATTTGCTAATGAAATCTTTGCTGCTTTGGTGAGAAGTTGCTTATTTCTGTATAATGCTCCTAGTTTTTTGTGGACTTTTTTATGGTCATGGATATGTGAATGTCAAATTTTAGTTTATTGTCTATTTCCACTCCTAGCAATTTGGCGTGTTCTGTTGGGTGTATAGTGGTGTTGTCTTTTGCTGTGATGTTAAAGTGAGAGTTGTTTTGAGTATGTTTGGTGGGTTGGAAGATGAGTAGTTTAGTTTTGTTTGGGTTGAGTATTAATTGGGCATTGGATAACCAAGTTTCAACAGAGGAATAGGCTTCCTGTGTTTCTTTTTGCAGTTTGGGTAGGGACTGGGCTGAGCAGATGATGGTTGAGTCATCTGTGAATTGTATGAGTGCACCATGTGTGGTGGCAGAGGCTAGATTATTGGTGAAAATAGAGAAGAGTAGAGGTCCAAGTATGGATCTTTGGGGAACCCCTATAGAGACAGGTAGTTGGGGAGATATGTCATTCTGCCGTACAATGGGTTGTTGGCGGTCAGGCAGGTAACTCTGAAACCAGTTGGTGACTGATTGAGAGAAGGATAGGTTATTAAATACAGAGATGAGTTGTTTGTGTGGGACCATGTCAAATGCTTTAGATAGGTCTAGGAAAGTAGCAGAGGAGAGATAGCCATTGTTTTTTTGCTGAAGGATAGTATTAGTAAAGGAGAGTAAGGCAGTGGTGGTGCTATGGTTTGGTCAGAAACCATGCTGAGTATTGGAAAGGAGGTTGTTAGTAAGGAGGTAGTCTGAGACCTGAAAGTGAATGCATCTTTCTAGTATTTTGGAGAGTGGAGAGAGAGAATAGCTATGGGGTGGTAATTGGTTAGTTCTGTGGAGGGGCCGCCTTTGTGGAGGAGAATTATATGTGATACTTTCCACAGAGTGGGAACATAACTTTCTGACAGAGATTGGTTAATCAAGATGGATACTGGGTAGGCCAGAGCATCAGCTGCGATTTGTAGGTATTCACTTGGGAGGTTGTCTGCTGCTAATTTGGTGGGCTTAAGTTTGGTTAAGAGTTTTTTTTATGTTGGAGGTAGGTACAGGAGAGAAAGAGAAGGCAGTGGGGAGATTACTAGTTGAAGGTGTTGGTTGGAGTGGAGGGGGGTTGTGTTGTTTAGCTAGTGATAGTATGGTTTCTGTGAAGTGTGTGTTGAATGAGGTAGCAATATTTTTGGAGGAGTGAGGGATGTTAGGAGAAGGGGTACTGACTTACCTGGGTGGAAGATGGAGTTTATGGAGGACCAGAATTGTTTGGGGCTGTGTTGGAAGGAGTCTAGGGCAGACTGGTAGTATTGGAATTTGTCCTGTTTCATTAGCTTTTTGACTCTATTGCATAATTCTAGGAATTTCTGTCTAGTTGAAGGGGTTTTGGTTTTGTGCCAGTGCTCCCAGGCTTTAGCCCTGTTTTTCATTTCTGACTTAGTGGTTTTCTGTAGCCATGGGGAGGGTTGTGCTTTGGTTCTGGAAAGTCTTATGGGGGAATGGTAATTAAGGATGCTCAGGAAGGTAGTATTAAAAAATTCAACTGCATCATCAAGACTCAGGTACTTTAGAGGATGCCAGTTACATTCTTTGAGGGATGAGATGAATGTGAATGGGTTAAAGTTTAGTTCTTTATGTATTTGATGATAGATGACAGGTTTAGCTTGGTATAGGTATTTTTTTAGTAGGAATGTTCGGGAGTGATCACTGAGGCTATCTGATAAGCAGCCTGTTATATATGACTGGGGGCTCTAACTGACTAGTATCCAATCGAGGGTAGTGTGCTTGCTGGAGTTTTTATTTATCCTGGTTGGTGACTAGACTAGTTGGGTGAAGCCATGAAGGTTTACATGATGGGTTAGATGGTTGCCAGAACAGGATTGCCAGTCAATATTGAAATCACCTAAAATTATAGTTTCTTGGGGGAGATGGTGGGTAGACCAGCTGAGGAGGTTTTCTAGTGGAGGGATGTTTTGGCCATGTGGGAAGTAGCATCCAATTATGTTGAGGGCTTTGTTCTGGTTTATTTTAAGGTTGGTATGTATTACTTCCTTCTTTGCCTATTTGTGGAGCTGATGATTTTAAGATATGGATGTTTAGATGCTGTTTAAATGTTATAGATACACCGCCTCCTTTCTTGTTCAGCCGGTCTACTCTTAGTATGCCATAACTGGTAGGGTGGATTTGCTCACTGGTAATGTGAGGTTTTAGCCAGGTTTCTGTCAGGTTGACTATATCAGGGGAGTACAAGTCTATGGTGGCATGGAGTTCATGGACTTTGTTGGATATACTTCTAATATTTTGGCTTAGTAGAAGGAAGTCACTTGGCTTTCTATTGGCTGTGATATGGGAGAAGTTGTGGTTTCTAGTCTGATTATGAGGATTGGGGTTGGAGATGGTAGGGCCAGGGTTGGGGTGGATGTCTCCACTTAGGGCTAGTTTTGATATGCATGAGATTATTAGTTTTTTCAGTTTTTGAATGTGTTTGTTTATTAGCAAAACTTTATGATTGTGCTCTGTGGGTAATAGGTATAGTGGGAGGGTTACTATGTTAAGTTTTAGGGATGCTTTATGTTTGAGTAATACAGTTGCTATAATATGCAGGGGGTGCATAGGGATGGTTCTTGAGTTGGTGGGAGGGGAGCTGAGTGAGGGTGAGACATTGGTGGTGTGAGTAGTAGTACAGTGGTAGTGGTTGAGTGGGGGAATGATGGAATTTTGGTAGGATGTAAGATATGCAAGAAGAGTGCATGCAGTAAGAATAGGTAAGTTATGCTTGTACATGTTATCTGAGAAGGAGTGATAGTAGTGGGAAGATGGAGGAGCTAGTATTGGGTTTAGTGCTGTGGTTGGCTATTGGAATGATGGGAGGGGTTTGTAAGAGTAATAAAGGTAGGACCACTGGGGGCGGGAGGAAATAGGGGAGAGGGTGGGGAGCAAAGTGGGTAGAGACCCTGTTAGTTCCTGTTATGAGGGGGCTGGAAACAATCAGGTAGCAGAGTAAACTGATAAATGAACATATGATAGTGAATGTGGAGAGTCAGGTAGGTACCCTGTATTTCCACAAACTATCAGTTAGCTGTGCCCCAGTTAAGCAGTTTTAATAAGTTCTATGGCAGAGCTGAGCATTAGGTGCTCAAAGGGTGGTTGTAGTTTTAAAAATGGTGCCTGCCACAGGTAATATTTATTAACTTTGGGATTGGCTTAAGGTATTAAACAGGGAAGGAGGAGGGGGGAACAAGGGTGTGAGCAGGCAGTTCTTTTGTACTGCTACTAATGAGCCAAAGCAAAGACAAGTTTGTGCTTAAGAAACAATCAGAATTAACCAAGAACTGTTCTGAAACTGTAAGTCATTTCATAACCATTTCTCAGGTGGAAAAACTGGCTAACCTTGTATCAGTAGACTACTGTGGTCTCAGTTTAAATTAACAAACACACAGTATTTGTCAGTTATGGATACTATTTGCTAACAGAAGGGAATAAGAGAGAAAATGGAAGATATGTGTGTGTGTGTGGGGGGCTGCTTACAAGCCAAAGCAGAGTGCTCTCCAGGGGATAATGAATATTGGCTCAAACAGGTAGACACATACTCAAAGTTAACTTTAGCTGTTTGCAGACAGTTCAGACCCGGACTGCGCTTTTCTTATAAAAATGATAAAGGTGGTACCGTAGTTGAATACTTAAGAGTGGTGTTAGGTTCAAAGTTAACTTTAGCTGTTTGCAGACAGTTCAGACCCAGACTGCATTTTTCTTATATGAATGATAAAGGTGGTACCACAGTTAAATACATAAAAGTGGTGTTAGGTTGGAGAGACACTGAGCTCCACATGGGGCCTGTAGCAGTGTTGCTGTGTTGTCCTTTGCATGAGGGGTTAACTGAGGTCCTATCTGCATGAGTTTGTGGTAGATCAGGTGGATAAAAAAATCCTGTAGCCCCTATCAAAAATATTAGGATCCCTTAATTAAGACAACATAAAAAAATAAAACACTATTAACATATTAACATATGTACAAAATGCAAATATTTGCAAGCACATATATAAACAATTCTTTTTTTTCACTATTTTTCATTTTTCTTAGAACATCCTTATTGTTATTCTTCATAAATGACCCTCAGCTATTCTTCCACAACCATAATTAAACATTTAATTCAATAATAAATTATCTACCCTTCTCACAGTCTTTCTTCTTGTTCTTATAATAGTCATACACAATCATATTCATATCTATATTTTGTCATTAATATTCTTAAAAAAATTCTTCACACATCTTTTTCAGAGTTTCACCATTCTATTAAATTAAAAAAAAATCATGATCTATTGTCTCTTCCTCCCCACAAAATAAACACACATTTTCAGTTTTCTTTTTATATGTCATATTCCCCTTTACTGTCAACATATTTATTACCACTCCCCATAGGAAATCCTGACACTCTGCTATCTTTGTACACTCATTTTTCCTTATTTTAATTGTTTTAATCAGTTCTTCTAGTAACATTTCCCTTAGATTTGTATAACAATATTGTTTCATCACATTATTATTATAGATCCTTTGATCTACCTCTATATCATCAATTTTTATTTTGCATGTTAGTATTTTGATATATTTTAATTTCTTCATTTACACATTCTTTTTGTCTTATTCCTATCATCTACCAGAATTTTTGTACATACATTTAAACATTCTCACTATTATTTTTTCATTCTCTTCCTTTAAAGAATCAGAATAAACAACTGTATATAGTAATCACAATTCCCCTTCATCTTCCCTTGTATACAACACATCTCATTTCACTGGGTTTAATTTTTGAACCCCATATGAATGAAAACACTAGTTGCATGATTTCATATTTATATTTTTCTGAGATCATATAAGCATTTGCCATATATATCCTGTTTTCCCCATTAATACAGAATTCACCAGATACACTTTTTTTTCCTGAATGCTAATCTATACATCCTACAAAGAAGACCTATTTCTCTCATTAAATCAAATGCAATGGAACAGCTAGTCACCTCTCCCACAAGGGGAGATAATATACTAGACCTGATCATCACAATCATGGGGACAAAGTGCTCCACACTGGAAGTATACCCCTCACTAGTGAGATCTGACTACAAACTAATCACCCTGGATATACATATCCCACCTCCACCCCCAACACAAAAGACTACAGTGAAAAACTTCTCAAAAGCCGACTTTACACTTCTTAAAACTGAGATGGTATCCTTTAAGCCCACTGGGCCAGTGGAAACCACATCCCACAATGCAGAATCCTTCACAAATGCTTTCTACGGACATCTCCAAGAATGCATGGATCATGCAATCCCAAATAAAACCAAGACCCTCTCCACCAAGGGCAGGAGTCCTGTCTGGTGGACCCCAGCCATAAACAATTTGTATAACAAAAGAAGGAAGCTACTGCATGACAGAGCAAAATCCCATAAAGAAAAGGCATCTCTATCAGCACTAGTAGAAAGCTACGTTCTCTCATAAAAACATCCAAGGCCAACTTTGAGAGAAAAATCGCTATGGACACTAAAAATAACCACAAGGCCTTCTTCAACTATGTTAGAAACCTGGGCGGAAACCCTCAGATATGTTCAGAGTTAGTTCACAATGACAAAAAATACACTGAACCCACAGATATTGCCAACATTCTGGCAGACAGGTTCAGTGCAAATTTCTCCTCTCCCTTACTCCCAAAAGTAGAAATACTTATCCCAGCCGAATGTAACTTCCCTGTCATCTCAGATGTCTAGGTGAGAACCGTCCTCACAAAAGCTAAAAACGCAGCATCAATGGGACCTGATGGTATCCTGGGTTGCGTGCTACGTGAACTCCAAGAGGAGCTAAACCCACACATAAAAATGCTATTTAACCTTAGCCTTACTACAGGATATGTACCTGAAAACTGGCGTACAGCAACAGTAGTCCCACTCCACAAAGGAGGCACCTCTACAGACCCTGGTAACTACCGCCCCATAAGCTTAACCAGCCTGGTCTGCAAAGCTATGGAAAGAATCATTATGGAACTCACAAACAGAGACATTGGGGACTTACAGACACTTGATCCCACCCAGTTCGGCTTTGTAAAGGGCAGATCCTGCCTTTTGAACCTGGTTGACTTTTTCGAAACAGTCACTAGAGCCATTGACGAGGGCAAAGCAGTCCATATAACCTACCTGGACTTGGCTAAAGCTTTTGACACAATACCCCACTCTGGCATCATAGACAAGCTCAACAGCTTAAACGTAAATCCATATGTCACAAGATGGGTGGAAAACTGGCTAAAGGATAGAACCCATAAAGTCAAAATCGCTGGAGCCATGTCAGACTCAAAGCCAGTGACAAGTGGTGTTCCACAGGGCTCTGTCCTGGGACCCCTTTTGCTCGGCATTTATTTCTCAGATGTGAAAGCAAACATGGGAGGGTTGTGGCTGACAAAGTTCGCAGATGACTGCAAACTAGGCGCCATAGTCAATACACCAGCTGATACATACATCCTAGAGAAAGACCTCACTGAAACGGACAACTGGTGCCGGAGTCATGGCCTTAAACTAAATGCCAAAAAATGTATAGTCATCCCCTTTGGGAAAAACAAAGTGCCCACAAATTATCACATAGGCAGTAACCCATTGAGTACGGAAAAAGTAATCAGAGACCTGGGGACCCAAGTCGATAGTGACCTCTCATTTGACACCCAAGTTGCCAAAGTGATTAGAAAGACTTTTTACCTTGCCCACCTTATCATGAAGGGATTCACATCCAGATCAAAGGAGGTCATTGTGCCCCTGTACTCCTCCCTTATCAGGCCCATGATTGAGTACAATGCCCCATTTGGTATGTACCTAACCCGGCACTTACAACAGCTAGAGAGACCCCAAAAGTACCTCACCAAGAGGATCAAGGGTCTCCAACATATGTCATATGCTGCCAGACTAAAGAAACTCCAACTCTATTCAGTAGCATACCGCCTGCTCAGAGGTGATCTGTGCCTGACGTACAAGGCCATGTCCAATCAGGAATTGATGGACATGCTCCACCTCAAAAAATCCAAATCCATCAGAACCATGAGAGCTAAAGATTTAAACCTCAGCACAAATATGAATAGGACATGCTGGAGGGACAGATTCATAACTCAGAGGCTTCCCATACTCTGGAACAGAATCCCAGTTCATGTTAGGCAGAGCCCCTCACTGACTCTCTTCAAGAGAAATCTTGATGAGTGGATGGGAGATCGTAGGTTTACCCCAGGGGTCATCTCTGTGTCACTACTAGACAGAGGCACAGTAAACTAATTCTATTATGTAAAGGGGTCTTCACTGTGTCACTACTAGACAGAGGCACAGTATTCTAAATCTATTTTGTACACTTTTGTACCATTACATGGGGTGGCGGAAGCCACATCACTATGGCTAGGCTTATAAATGCCCCAGGGCAGATAGCCTAGTACCAAACTATGAAACTATGAAACTATTTCTTTTATCAGACCTACCCATTGCATTATAACTACATATTTTTTACCAGATTTATCCCTAATAAATATGCTTCATTCACTGAAAAATATGTACCGCAGTTTTCACCACATCCACAAACCCTTACTTTTATCTTTATTCAAGGTCATTCTCATTTCCTTTAAACACCCATTCAGAAAAGCCAATACTTCTCCTATCCTTATTTTTTCTTTGCAACTACAACCATGGCCAGGATTCATTAACATCTACGTGAAGTGTGGTGACCATGTTGGCATCATAAATTACTGACAGCATGATAGGGCACCATTTGGTATTCATTAAGTGGCTCTATTTGATGTTTGAGACACCAAACAACAGAATATGGGAACTGAATGCTTATACTGGTTTCCTAAAGAAGACTCAAAAGTATCTTCATATGGCAACTGATCTGATGTTTCCTGCTCCACTGGTTTCTCCTTAATTTGGGTATCCATTGCTCAAAATTGCTGTGATGTTATCTGAATTAAATTTTCTAGACTAAATCCTTCACTTTTCAGGTAATCCATTACCTCAGTTTCTGTTTCTTTAACTTCTCCATTACTAATCTCTTTTCTATTTTTCCTCTTTGTTTTCTTTTTTTTTTTTTTTTTTGCATTGTAAAGTTCTCCATGTCTGGATTCCTTTGCTGTATTTATCTTCAAATATCTTTGGTGTAGCTCTCTTTGTATTGGTTAGTTTTGCTTTCTCCTTTGCAAAAATACTGCACTATTTTACATTTCTTTTTCTTTCTCATGCCCATAGTTCTTCTTCAGATGCCTTCTGCTCCTCCTGTTTCTCCTTACTCTGGGGACTCATTGTTCAATCATGTTGTGATATAACCTATGTTAAACTTTCTACACTAAATCCTTGACTTCACTTCACAAGTATTCCATAACTTTAACTTCTATTTTTTTTGATTTCTACTTTACTAATCTTCTGTTCTACATTCTCTCTTTGTGAGCTTATTTTTTTTTTGTTTTATTGTGAAATTTTCCATATCTGTATGGCTTTGCCAGTATTTCACTTCAAATATCTTTGTAGCTGATTTTTTGTGCTGATTAATTTGACTTTCTCCTTTGCATAAGCATTGGACCACCTTAAATATCTCTTTTTTTCCCATGTCCATATTTCTTTTTATACCTTCAGAAAGTCTCTAGGTTTTGTTCTTTATATTTTTGTCCTTCCCCAGTCTCTTTGTTTTCCAAACAATCAATGGTTTCTTGGTCTATATAGTGTTTTTTATGGATCTGTTGTATTAATAAACACAAATTTGCATTTGAAGCTTCTGAGATTTTCTTGTGGAAGTATTTTTCTTTCATCTAATTTCTCTTCTAATTTTTTTGTATATTTTCTGTCTGGAAATTCTGGGGTTCTTGCATAATAGTAACAATACATAACTTCTTTCTTATTTTCAGTAGTCCACTCTATCATCTGTATGACTGTTTTTGGCCTATCAAATGTTGTGATTTTTTTGTGGACTGCTACTTCCTTGTACAACAGCGGGGCCATCCTCCCCTGGGCCTGGCCTAGCCTCATTATAGGAATGCTTCCATGTCTTGAGGATTCTACACTATCAGTTTTTTTATTCCTGGTAATACTGTGCCTACCAGGATTGGGCACTGTTTTTATCCTAGATCTTGTGCTCCCAGCTGTTTTGATTTTTAACCTACTTCTGTTCACAATATATGCTATATAAAATGCAGTCTATATATATCAGTGTCCTCTTGGTAAGATTTTGTAAAAACAGGGCCCAACGTGTAAAGATACTCACCAAGACATGAGGATAAATTCAGTTCTATCAATACTACTCTCCTCTGCTTGTTGATTTATCATCTCTCCATTTGGACTCTGTGTAGGTGTCTGTTTTGTACACCAACACCTTTTGATATTCAGGCACAATTACACTTAGAAAAAGAAAACATGTTTGAGGTTGCTGCTGCTGTTATTATGCTGTGTTTTTAACTACTGGCTTTAAACCAGGGTGCTGTTGTTGCTGTTATTACCAGACCTCAGGCAAGAAGATTGCACAGACATAGAAATAAAAGCCCCACCTAGGAAAAAGGGAAGGAGGTACATCAACAGAAAAGGTTTCCACTACAAATACTGTCAGGTTGTCTGCAATGCCCAAGGAATCATCTACAATGTCTGTGCAGGTAACCCAGGCAATTTCCACTACTCACACATATGGCACACTTGTGAACTGTACACCATGTTTGCTAGGGGTGACAACCGTCAAGAGCATCTAGTTTAGGATGTAGTCTGTGCACTGGAGTCCTAGTGCATGATGCCCATGAGAAACCCACACAACCCCCCTGAGCAAGGATACAATGAGGCCCATGCTCAAACCTGGAATATCATAAAACATTTGTTTGGTTTGCTAAAAGCAATGTTCTAGTCTCAAGACACATTTGAGGTGGACTGCAATATGACCCAGGCATGTGCTAAAATGCTTACAGTGTGTGTCATGGTATACAATATCTTTCTCAGGAAACAGCTGAATCAAGGCAGCAAGGGGCAGGACCAGATTTTTTCAGACCACAGGCAGGGACAACAATAGCTACAGATGAGGCATGCACAATATGCCTGGCTCTGGCTAAGAGGCAAAGGATAGCACACGCAATCAATACCAAGATCAAAGCTTAAGATTCCATGCACATATGAAAACTGATGCCTGTCAGACACTACAACTTTTACTTAACTCTGTAATTGCTGTGTTCTGATAGCATCAGATAAGGGCAATCCCAATGATACAATTCATATATTCACTAATGATAAGAAAATGTAGAAACTGTAAAGAAAAAAGTTAAACCAATGATTACTTTCATATCACAATATGTATATGCTCAATGACTACACACAAGTTAGCCTCCCATCAACATCCCAACCCCCAAAACACATAAATAGAAGTATATTTTGAACTCAGTTATCAGCAGTAATTGTATAATAATGCTGCAATGGAGATAACATAGGTTTAAACTTTGTAACACATGTCTGTATTAACAATAACAATTATCAACATAGTAGTAGAAAAATAATATTAAACTATTATATCTTCCTTATCCTCTGCTATGGAATTCAGTCTGGTAGAAATACACAAACACAGATAATAACACCAGACCTTCCTACATTCTTACAATAACATTATATGCAAAAGGTGTGCAAACATGGCATGCAAATTAAATAATGCATTTGTCATGTAGCATTCAGTAGTATACTTTTAAGAATGCAGACATGGCTATGGCATAAGTAAGAGATAAATGTAAATACATTAAAATTATACAACTATATGTCATCAGTCACCATATTTTGCCTTTTAATGTTAAAATGAAAGCAGGATTTAATAAATAGCAACATGGCTTGACAATATAGCACTGTAGAAAATAGTTAAATATTCCAAAGTTGTGCTGTTCTACCAGTATTTAGCTGTGTGTTTCAAAACAGTCTCCCCAGTATAATACAAGGGCATTACCTAGACCATTGCCTTCATATAAGGCAGAGTCAGCCCTCTGAGCACTCTTAGCATGCAAATGAGGTATTGCATCATTAGCATTCCTGAATACACAAATCTGCACTAAGTATAGGGAATGTAAACATGGTGTAAGGACTAACAAAATTACATGCATACACCCTTGCAATGCATGGACATGTACTGAGACGTGTTACCTGTTAATGACTTACAGGTGTCTATGCTTATACCCTGACAGCAGGAACAATCAGATTTCACAAGCTGGCCTCTCTGACATACACCTGGTAAGGCGGTGCAATGGAGAAGGCACTCAGAAAAAGTCTGCAACTTCATTGAGTTTTATAGGAAAGTGATGCTCTGAATATTTCAATGCTGGCTTGTTTATGTCTTGTCTTATCTTGTGTCATTTGCCTGTTGCTTGTTAGTGAGAAAGTCACTTTCACAGCTTATGGAAATAGGTGAATAAGTTAGTTTAGGTTGGCATAGGTCAGGCAGACTAGGTAGGCAGCACCATGTGGTCAACAGCTCTCTGGATTGTACTCAAGGAAGAAGATACACCTGACATGTATCTTTCTTTGTGGCAACAAGTTGTAAGTCCAGTGAACTTATAGATGAAGTATATCCAATGTAAGGTTCAAATCCACTCACATGATACTCTTACACAAAGTCTGAATATATATTTAATCAGATTTTGTGGCACCATTATGTTGTTATTTAAAAATCAACTGGTGTCACTGTTGCTAACAACATGTGAACATTAGTCTGTCCATTATAATATAATATGTCAGTAACTGAAGTCTGATAATATGTTCCACAAAGTAGATGCCTGATGTTGCAAGGAGATGTGAGAATGAAAAATTATTCATTAGCTTCAGTCTTTGGTACATACACCCATGCATTACACTTCATTCACTATCTGTAATTTTCCTAACATGTATTGCTTTTTTACTGTCTTTTCTATTTGCTCTCTGCTTGTCATCACACAAAAATGGTTCACTACATAAGAAAAAGTGAAAATTGTAGTTTAAGCTGTCTTAGGTAGCTCAAACATGCCTGCCATCATTGCAGGGCTTTCCACAACAAGCAGAGTACTTACTTCAGTAAATGCACCTGACAGATGTCATATTCTGTGTTACAAGGTGTAACTGAAATGAATCAAGAGAATCAAAGCACATGGAGCATTTTTTCAAATCCTGTCTATAGACGACTGTTATATTGCACACAATATTTACTTTTTCATATATATTTTTTTCATTTTGAGGAAAATTTGCTCTCTGCCTGACATTGCACAAACACAGTTCACTACTTAAGGAAAAAAGTTATAAAATTTAGTTTAGGCTGCCTTAGGTAGCTCAAACACACACTTGGCAATGGTGTGTTTTTCAGCATTCTGGAGAGTACTTAGTGGAGAAATACCACCTGTCAGAGAGCTTTCTCTGTGGCCCAAAGTGTAAAAGCAACAGCTTTTGATAAATAATACATCCTATGGTTCAAATCCAACTCCAAGACTCTTTTTGAAAAGGGTATAAGAAGAACTGTTTGAATAAGACTGTAACTGTAAATAAAACTGATAAGGTTAAACCTGTTTCACGCAAGAAAATCATAAGTAAACTTTGCATAACAAAAATGTGTTTTTAGTGTATTTATTTATTTATTGGTTCATGTATTGATATTTGTTTACTGGGAAAATCCATCTGGGCACAGGTGTCCTTTGTCAGTGGACACCTGGGCAGAAAAGCACCAAGGTAACATATTTAATACAATTAATATTTACATTAACAATTTTTGAAATGCATTTAACTGTGACTACATAGCATAATAGCCAGTATAATAAAAGTTGTATTGACATTCACAAACATTAAATTTGCAAGCCTTTGTACTGAGACTTTACAGATAGAAGAATGGTATATAACATAGGTAAGAGTATTTAATAAATACAATAAGGTGAATTATTGCATGAGATAAGCAAATGTGAGAGTTAACAGAGAAATTGTGATGGAACAGTAATGTATTTGTGCTAATTAGAAATAGGCATAGTAGTATAAGAAGTGCAAGAAAGTGAGGTATTAGAAAGGGGATAACCATTTTAAATGATTTAAAGCTTTAAAGAGAGATATCCAAAAGTTGATGAAGGGTGTTAGAGAGCTATGTTCTGATGACAAGCCAGGAGGAAGAGTGGAGGTATTTTAGTAATGGCTTGAAAAGATGAAGGTGTGTGATAGACCTGACTGATATGGGAATTTTATTCCAAGTTCTAGTTACACTATTGGAATATAAACTGACCTCAACAACTTTTTGTGGTCTATTAGTAGTTGTTTATTATTTGACTAAAGGGGACAATTTGGAAGATAGTATTGGAGTAAGAGGCCTAATCGCTAGGCAGACAGATGGGTGTATGGATGATTTTGAGCATTAAGGCAAGGGGAGTATCTGATAGGTGTTGAGAAAGCTCAAGCCAATTAAGTGCTTTCAGTGCTAAACAGTGGTGAATCCATTAAGAGATCTTGCAAGAGAATCTGGTAACTTTGTTATAGCACTGTTCAATTTTAGAACAAATGAGGCTTATAGATTGGACATGATAGATAGGACAGAGGGTAAAAAGTAAACGGTAGCTAGAGTTACCTTGGCAGAGTCTATAAGGAATGTCTTTACTCAATATAGGGTGCTTAGTTTTTAATGAGTTTGTTGATGCTGTTGTGGATATGTAAATTGAATTTATAATTATCACTGATTGCCATGCCAAGTAGTTTTGTATGTGGGGTAACTTTGATCATAGTATTGTTTAAGAAAGAAATTCTAAAGTTGTTTTTTTTTTATGGAAGAGGGATTTTGGAAAAAAAAGAGTAACAATTTTGATTTTTGTGGATTCAGTAGCAGGTGATTAGCCTGTAGCCAATTTTCAACAGAGTTAAAGCCTTCTTGAGTAATTCTCTGAAGATGTATAAGGTTGTTGGAAGTGCATATTATGGTTGAATCATCAGCATATTGGATGGGGAAAGCTTGCTGAGAAGATTTATGTAAATTGTTAGTGAATATATTAAAGGAGTAGAGAGCAGAGTATGGAGCCTTTTGGCAAACCAGTATTGATTGGAAGAAAGGAAGGGAGAAAAAGTGTAGAGCCATTTAACAGAAAGGTATATATCAGTTAAGTAGCTGATAAACAATAATAATGTGGGCAGTGATAGACTGAGGGAAGACAGTTGGTAGAGGAGTTTTTGTTGAGAGACTAGAACAAATGATTTAGAGAAATTAAGAAATACAGAGGAAGTAAGTTTGCCTCCGTCTCTGGCTTTGTTGATAACATCTGTGAAAGTTAATAAGGCTTTCATAGTACCATGGGTGGGTCTAAAACCATGCTGTGTGGGGGATAGGAGCTTTTTCCTGAAGAATATGTTGAAGTTGCTTGTGAATGCACTTCTCCAGAATTTTTGACAAAGTGGATAATATGGTGATAGGTCTAAAATTGGTTATAGCAGGTGAAGTTCCTCCTTTATAAAAAGAGGATGATGAAGACTTTCTTTTTTTCCTTAGAGAAAGAATGTATGATCTATTGACAGATCTGTTAATTAGAAGAGACACAGGCTAGGCTATATAACTGGTAGCCAGCTTGAGGTATTCTGCTGGGGGGGTTATCTACTGAAGGAGAACATGATTTCAGTATAAGAAGCAGTAATTTGATGTAGGAGGTTGAGATGTATTTTATGGTGAAATTGGGGGTGTTTGCTGCCTGGGGAGAGGACATGCCAAGATTGTTGAGAGGAAAATCATTATTATGGGTGTTAATGCTTTTTATAAAATGTGTGGTAAATTGAGCAGCTATTTTGGAGGGAGTCTTATTTGAGGAAGGATTAGAAGTGGTGGTTGTTCCAGGGTGGAGTCTATTATTAATAGAGGACTGGAATTTTTAGAGTTGGAAGACTAAATTAGTAAGGGGTGACTGAAATAGATTTTCTTGTCTGCGATAATCTGTCTTTTATTATGGTTATGCAGTTCTTTAAAGTGTTGTAGGTTTTGAGGAGATTTACATGATAAACATTTATTTCAAGCCTTATTCCGTTCATATATTAGGTGTCTGCTTTGAATGGATATCCAAGAAGTATGGTTATTCTTGATTCTTTTTTTTTTCTAGTTGGAGAAATATATGACTAATGTTTCACATATATACATAACCTAATGTATCTCCACCTTACTAGCCATGACAATGAATATATTTCATATAGAAATAACTTGTTATTATGGACACAATACATGTGTTGTAACCATCATGACTCATCACATATCCCAACTATGTGTTTAGGACCCTTAGTCCTCTGAAGTATGCATGTAACATAAACTGAACTGTATTGATCATTATATTCAGCTGCATCCATGTGAACTATATTTGCTGGCAGTAAGAATGCCTTTTACATAGGAACACATTCCAAGACAAGATTACAACCGCATACACATATAGGCCTTCTCTGATGTGTATCTCCACTCATTTAGAGATCAGCAAATGTCAAATTTCCAATATATAAAGTTAACCTTCCTATGGCAATGTTAGTTAATGCATTATTTTTTAAATTTTTGGCTCCTTTATCCCATGGTTTTGATTCCCAGCAGTTACAATTATATTTTAGCATTGGGTAAGCCCCAACCTGATAATATGTCAGAACTCAGACAGCTTTCACCTTCCAAAGTACAACCCTCAAAAGCTGTCCCAGTAAGCAGTCCATTGTTGAACACTGGAACCTGTGATGATGGGTGGTGTATCATACATGGCTCAGCTCAATGCCATGTTTCATACCTTTACTGCTATTGGCTGTAGGTAGTGCCAATGTGTCTGCCAAGGGGTCCATCTGATTACAATAATGCAAAGGCAGTTGTCAAGGTTGTGTGTATTTGCACAATACCAATAATACATGAGATCTGAGTTAGGTGCCAATTCAGACATAGTTTTTAAGCTTGACCTTTGAAGACATGGCTGCCGATGGAGAGATTGATCATAAATTTAGAGCACAAAGGTGGGGTGTTAAGGAGTCCAGAATATTTGTGGCACTTTCCATGAAGTGACTGCTGCAGGGGGATTATACTGATTCTCAGTATAAGATTGAGGCTTAGAATAGCTTAGCCAAGGCTGTCTCCAGTGCAACTGGCATTTCATGCAATGGGGAACAATATTGTTACCACTATAGTGACCTTAAAAAGCACACACAGAACCTCCTAAGCTCATGGGAGGCTGAATTTAAGACTGGGACCCCCCCCCCCCAGTTTTGCAAGTATAATGACCATAACCTGTCTATGATACAGCAGTAATGATCTATCCTGCAAACACAGATACTCATTATGTCTTCACATGTAGTTGACTTCTTTTTGTTTTCTACCGCTACAGAGGAAATTGCTGCAAACCATGATGTGCACCAGGAGAGATTAATTCATCTCAGCGAGGCATGGGCTAAGTATGAATCAAGTAAAAATAAAGCCATATTATTATTTTATTTCCCTCAAGCACTCTCGAGCATTCATCTTAACATGCATTCCTTTCCCAATAAGTGCTGCTGATAGCAATAGGCAATTAGAATACCAGATTTACTGTATGTGAACTGAGTACCCAGAAGAAGCATTTATTTTATTTGTTAAATGAGATTTATTTATTAGCTCTTAACAGCGGTCTGCCAAGAAGAATTGCATTATGGTAATTGCAATTACTAAGTTAGCATGCAGAATTCCAATCCATCACAGTGAAATAAAGGCACCAGTTTCTTATATCAGAGCAGTGATATTTGTTTATTTAATAACACATAAATACATTTCCATCATATATGGATTTTGCAAAGGTGTGCAATAATAAATTATCTTAGATGTTTATATTGTAGCAAATAAAAGTTTGCTTAAAGTATACAATACAATTACATGACAAGTATCTAATTATCTCATACCTTTTGTCTCTCTACCATACTTTTTTTCTTTTTTGGTGGGGGGGGGGGTGGTTATAATTTATTAACAATCTGCTGTTTGCACAACTTGCTGATTAAAATTAAGCAACAGCACAGAGAGGTCGGCTGACAACTGCAACTCAGCCTGCCATACCTTCATAGATGGCAGCACAGATTTCCAGCATTTCAGGGTCACAACATGTCAGTGTTGCCTTCACAGTCCCTGTCCTACCTGTTCTAAGTATGTCAGATAGCTCTGCCATGCCTGCTGGTGCAGTGGTACCCATAAGGAGCAGCAAGTTGGCAATTTTTGTCATCCTACAGGAGCGAACAAGGCTGGTTGAGGATATAATAGGTGGGGGCCTTGGTGCACTTACTGGCAGGGTTGAAAAGGTCTTTTATTGCATTGCAAAGATGATGCCATATCTGGCACTGCCACGGGGAGCTGCTGCATGAAACAGTGATGCCTGTTTTGAGGGTGAGGACTAGACTCTCACTGTTCTAAAGCTAAACATGGATGTGTCTTTGACTCCTCTACCTATCCCCAGTCATGGTGTCCCCCAGCGTTTGTCTCCATAACCATCCCTGTCTGTCTTGTATGTCCTGTGGATGCTTCCTAACCTACCCTTCCTGACCCTATTATTCCTAAGCATCTTTCCCTACATTCCTCTTTCTCCCTTCCCACAAAAAAAAAAAAAAATACTCCCCATATTTAGCAGTCCACTTCTCCTATGTGTCACCCTGACACAAGTGAGTTGGTCCAAAAGGCCATACAACATTATTCTGTTGTTGTCTCCCTTGACTGGTGTGGTGACTGCAAAGTCATGAAATTGTGTGTACAATTGTATACTGACATTAGGAAGAATTGGATTGCTATGGTGTCTCTCATGACACTCCTGCAAATTCCTGTATTCTTTTTCCTGTGTGCTACCCTCTTTTGCCAACCCCATTTTCACCTCTTTCCTATACACCCCTTTTCCCAACATTTAATATGGTCAAAATTAGAAATGGCCTATGAAAAAGCCTTCAATTTTTGTCCACAGCTTTTTGCACAGAGTTTGGCACAGCACAGCACAGCAATGCTGAGTGGCAGTGAACACTGTTTAAGATCTTATTGCTAATGCTGAATATTTCAATAACATTTGCAGTGGTTTGTTACTGTCTTGCAAATATACTTAAATCTGCTGTACTATAGGAATACAGTCTAAAGCTATACTAAATGCAGTACTGTGGAACAGTGAATGTAACATTTATTAGGCTGTTGGAAGAATTAAACAAGGAGTTTCTATGTGGCATATTGAGGTACTAGACTTGATTACATCCAGATGTTTTGGCATAGTGTCTTGGGTTCGATTACAGCTGTAGGTCAGATTATTACTTCATGAAGTTCATATTCCTATCATATATTTAATTGCAAATGTCTCTATTTCTCTCCATATAACACATTTATATAACATAACATTGGAAAAGTGCAGCAAGACATCATTTTAAAAACATTCCAGTGGCAATATGGAGACTTAGTAAGCCACCCTTATCCTAGTAGGTATACATGTGAGCAATATTTATGAAGGGAAAGGAAACTAAATTCTGGAAATATATTTTAATAGTGCACTAGATTTCTAGCATGTGTAACACTTCACTTAAAATGAAATTAAAGAATAAGAAAAACACAACCAAATAGATAATATGAAAGTATGCAATAAACATTTAAAGCAGTAGGCGATAAGAACAAATAAATACTTGGTTAACACAACAAAAGGTAACTAAGAAGCTTTGCACTGTATTTAGGACAATATAGCATATTAATGAATTTCACGTGAAATAAATAGCAAACTGATGTACATAGCTATTGTATCAGAAAATAGGCAGAAATCTTATAAATATAAACTAAAGTTAGCTTAGTTCTAAATGGACAGCATTAAGCAGTCACAGAATAGCATGACTCCTGATAAAACTCAAAAAAACTCAGGAAAAGTAATGTTAATCATTAAGTGTGGTCTATATACAGTATATCTCACTTTGCTGTCTTGCATTTATTAGTGTTCTAAAATGTATGCAATTGTACTTTAGATATAAATGAAGAGTTTGCTTTATGGAACTACAAAAACCACAAAAATGTTTAGTATTACAGTTTATCATGGACCACATGTAAGCCTTACCATCAGCAGAATTTGGATCCATATAATGCATGCTGTCCAATGATATCCAAACTAGAATGGGACACATTACAGATTAAATGAAACACAGTCAAGAGGATAGTCAATAACTGTATCACCCAGAGAAGGTTAAGTGAACTGTGGGATACCAAAACAACTCTGCCATGTGGTATGGATAATGCCTTAACATGAACAACTACATTCATGAGGTTACTAACATACAGATTCTATATGCTTGATAAAACAAGCTTTGCACAATACAGGAAGATTTCCTGCACCATTGCAAGTGAACATGCCTGTTAACAATTTGCCTAGCACAATAATAAAACTACAGGAAGATTTCCTGCACCATTGCAAGTGAACATGCCTGTTAACAATTTGCCTAGCACAATAATAAGACAAGCATTGACCAGCAGTCCTCTTCTAGTAATGACCTTATCTCCAACCCCGTCACTGCCCGCCCTACAAACTCTCTTCTAACCTGTCATCTTAATATCAGAAGCATAAATAACAAGGTACATGAACTTCACGCAGTTCTATTAGACCTTTCCCCAGACATCTTGTGTCTAACTGAAACTTGGTTAAAACCCACAACTACCGCCAATGAAATATTAATCCCGGGTTACAATATTCATCGGAGAGACCGAGTCCCTAAGAAAGGAGGTGGGGTTGCCATACTCTATAAAGCTGACCTAATTGTGTCTAATGACGTTATGCAACCACCTCAATTTAACAATGCAGAAATACTAATCTCCAAGCTTCAGATTAACAGCAAAAAATGTATCTATATTATTTGCATGTATATTCCCCCAGGAAATAATGTAGAAACTCTCGAATCCACCCTTTACTGGATTTCTACTCATTTCCCTCAAGAAACCTTAGTTCTTGGAGACTTCAACATAGATTGGAATACCTGTGCCCCCTCAGCTCCCACTACTCATATTAACCTCTACTCTTTCAAGCAAATTATTAATACCCCAACCAGGCTAGGGAAATCTAACCAGAAAGATAGTATACTTGACTGGGTGCTAATAAATAGTCACCCTGACCATTATACATCAGGTACTCTCCCCGATAGTTTAAGTGACCACCATCTTACGTACATCATTAAGCATAAGATAATCATTCCTAAGCAACCTGCACTCAAAGCTGTCAGAAACAAAAAGAAATTACTACAACTAGAACTTTCCTCTTGTAACTGGACAATACTAAAATATCTACCCCTAGAAGAAGCGGTGCTATACTTTAACAAAAAATTCCTAGAAATTCTTGATTCTCATGCTCCCATTCGCTCAAAGAAAACCAAAACTGTAGATGTTCCTTGGCTAACAAAAGAAACAAGGCAGAAAATTAATCTCAGAAATAAAGCGTGGTCTGCCTGGCGTACTACCAAACTCCCTCTGGACCAAATCAAATACAGACAACTTAGGAATGAAACCAAAAGGCAAATATTACTAGATAAAAGACAATACTACTATAAATTGCAAACTGACCACCAAAACTGCCCACAAAAATTCTGGGCTGGACTAAATCAACTTCTCCACCCTGGTTGTACTACTACCCCTGTCCCTGCCACACTCATTGATAAAACCCCTGTCGATGTCTCAAATAGTTTTAACCACTTCTTCACTGAGACAATTCAAACTCTATCTAATCAATTACCACCCAGCCCTCACACCTTAGACTCTCGAACACCCAATAATATTCCCCTACTTACCTTTCAACCTGTACCAACCTCATTTATTTGTAGATTAATTAAAAAACTAAAACCCTCAACACTCTCTGCTGACCAACTCCCAGCTGAATATTTGCAAAAAACAGCTGAAGTAATTGCTTATCCAGTGTCAATCCTCATCAACCGCTCCTTAGCAGAGGCCAAAATCCCCGAGATCTGGAAGATATCATATGTAATTCCTCTCCACAAGGGCGGCACTTCCACTGATCTCTCAAACTATAGGCCCATATCCATACTTTCCCCTCTAGCAAAAATAATGGAAAAATGTGTTCAGAAACAGTTCATGCAACACCTAATTGACAACCATCTACTGACTGATAACCAACATGGTTTCAGACCCCTCCATAGCACTACCTCAGCCCTCCTTGTCTTCTCAAACACCATAAACTCCCATCGTAATAATAATAAAATCTCATCTGCACTATTTCTGGATCTGTCAAGGCCTTCGATATGGTGGATCATAAACTTCTAGTTAATACATTGCCTTCACTTGGTCTGGACAATACTGCTGTACAATGGTTTATTTCCTACCTATCCGGTAGAAAACAAGCAGTTTTATGGCAGACCAAACTTTCTAACTTACTACCCAATACATTGGGAGTCCCACAAGGATCTATTTTAGGGCCGCTATTATTTTCCATCTTTATCAATGATCTGCATACAGTTATTCCTAATGCCAGTTGCATACAATATGCAGATGATTCTACGTTAATTTGCTCTGGTACAACCCCCTCAGATCTACAAGTGTTAACCCAGTCTACTTTCAGCAAAATAGAACACTGGCTCTCCAATCGGCGCCTGATTCTTAATCCTAAAAAAACTAAAATGTTGTTGTTTCTTCCAACAAACAGGTCCTGCCCCTTTAATTTTACTATCCAAGCTAAGGATGGGACCATAATTTCTCCAGACCTCTCAACAAAATTACTAGGGGTAACCATAGATAACAAACTAAAATATGATATACATGTAAACCAAATGATCAAGACCATTAATAAGAAACTAGGCTCCTTATATAGAATAAATAGCTTCTTGACCCCTCAAGCAAAAATGGCCATTGCCCAGACTCACCTTCTCTCATCTCTCCTGTACTCGTCCCCCTTACTTCATAACATAAGTAAAACGGTCATGAACAAACTATCCAACTGCTACAATCATATTGCTAGGTTTGTTACTGGGTCACCATATAGGACCCATCATTGTACCAACTTAGCTAAGCTTAACTGGTCTGAGCTTCCTACCCTTATTTCTTTCAACCTACTAGTCCTTACACACAAAATCATATATAACCCTGAATATGCTCCTTCCCTCAAAATGCTGCTTCCTCTTTGCAACAATCCACATCCATTGAGGTCATCCAACCGTCTTCTAATCCAAACATTCAAAACTAATAACTCTGCTGGTGACTCCTTCTCAACAATGCTGCAGGTAAAATTTGGAACAAACTTCCCATGATATTATATCTATGTCTACTTTAAGTCAATTCAAAGCTAAGCTAAAAACACATCTGGGTTCAATGCGAAATTGTCACTGCCTAAATCCAGGGTAGTTAACCTTCGGCTATACTAATAGTCATTACACCTGACTCTCCTATTTCTCCCTACTATCCCAAATCCTCTCCCTTTTTAAATAAATTATAAAGAACAACATATGTTCTAACTTTGAATGTAAAATATACTTCACTGTTATTCAAATTGTTTTTGTTACCTATGTTTGGAGCTTTTCTCCCCGGGCCTCCGCTGAAAATGGACATGTATCCAGTCGGATCCTCCCGGTCAACAAATGTAAAATAAATAAAATAAAATAAAATAAATAAAAATAATAATAATAACCTATATGGGAACAACTTTATAAATTGCTTTCACCTTAGGTTAAAGTGTATTCGTTTTTATTGCATGCATTTCTTTTTGAGAATGCAGTTATTTTACTTGGAACATTTCTCTACATTACTCCAATGTAAATAGCTATAACTACAGTCCAGTCAAAAATTCTCAATTAACAAACTTTTTATTTTATTTTAACATTTGTTTACAGAGATAGTCCAATTGCGTTTTAACCCTTTTTCAGTGGAGGCCCGGGGGGAGGAAAGCCCCATGTTATAAAGAGGCATACAATTACCTATGTCATAATTGAAAACATACAATTATTTGAAATACAAAACAGTAGTAGCATAAGTAGCATAAGTAAAAAAACATAGCAGATTACAAACGTAGGTTAAATCATACATAGGTTTTAGATACAGTGAAATTTTGTAAATAGTACATTTTTATAGATGTAAAATAGTAAGTGGTAGATTTTTAGGGACTGTTCGAGGTTCAAGTAGGTCTATTCAAGGAAGATTATGGTTAATTTAGAAAGAAAAAAGTTAAACAAATGTATAATATAAAGGATAAAATTGAGAAAGAGATAGTACATTAAGGTGAATTAGTAGTAAAGTGACTTAATAAAAGATTGGTTAGGTAGAAATTAGAAGTACTGTAATAATATTAATCACCCAGGATTAAGACAGGAGCAGAGCCATGATTTTGTTAGGTGGGATTTGAAATGTGTTTTAAATATATGGGGGTTGGCAGTGGATAATATTCCAGAAGTGTCTGTAAGATACTACATCCCTCTACTTAGGAAAAAAAAAACAAAATAATGACCACTAGTATGACTAGTAATAGCGTGAACATTTAGAAAAGTATCTCAGTGAATCTCAGAAGATTAGGCTAATTTATATAGTATTTTACTGATATCCTACATATATGCATTATACTGTGTTCACCATCCACCACTGTTGCATAATATCAGTTCTGACACCAATTTTTTTTCTAATGGAGATTTATGCATCCAATATGCATGGTACAGAAGTCAATGAAACTTATATGCATTTTGAGGATTTAGAATGTGTTTTTGTTCTGCTTTGTGATTGAACATTATTCTACCATATTCCATTCTGTTCCATTTTGGTACAGTACATTTCCAGTGTTAATCTAATTTTACACTAGCCCTATCCTTAACTCTTTCACTTGGTTCATTTTATATCTACACCAAGAAAAAAAATATCTCCTTCTGTCTTTCTGTTAAAAAGAATATTCTTATTAGCTAATGAAACAGTGTAACTTTCTGATGTCATTGTTTGAGTTATGTGAAATATGCACACTCAGCCACTCTCTGGAATATATGATGAAATGTATTTTTTCTGAAAGTAACAGAAAGCATAGGAAGCTCCATCAAAGATGATCGCCATATAGCAGTTCTTGTGAAGTGCTCCATAAAGTATCCAACTTTTTTGTAGGAATCTTTCACCCATTGACTGTATATTATTCATAGATCTTCAAAGGAATGTGTGTTTTTTTATTAGAGTCAATAAATTATAGAGCAAATAAATAAATTACACAATAACTTGAAGACCTTCCTCAGTTTCTCCAGGTGAAGTCTATCCCCCGGATTTACTAAACTTCTGTGCAAGACCAGCTTAGTCCTGCACGAAAGCGCCGGTTTAGGAGGAGAATGGCAGCGTGCCATGCATATTAACAACGCACACTGCCCAAGCTCCTAGGCTTACATGGAGCATGTACAAGTGCAGGGGGCGTGTCTGAGAGCAGAGCTCTCAGAATAAACACGCCCCTGCAATGTACAACAGGAGAAAGGGGAAAGGAATGAGTGAGACCGCTCATAGGTGTCTGCATATCCCCACCAACAGTCCCCTATGTGTACAACAGCAACAGTACATAAAAATAAAATGAAGAAACCCATTTTTTTTAAAATATCCAATTAAAGCTAACCGTAGGTGTGCGGGTGTGCCCATCACTTAGCTACAGTTAAAGCAGCTTAAAAAGCTGAAGAGGATAACAAGGAAGATATAGACTAATGAAGCAGCATAGCAATAGTGTAGTGGGCAGAACATTCGGCTTATGAGCAGGCATTCTCGGTTCGACTCCCACTGCAACACATTCAATTTTCCATGGCAAAGCACGTTATGACCAATATTTTTCTTGCAAAATCCACCAACTAACATATATTTATGAACTTGAGTACTGCAGGAAATGCACATGTGAAATGCCACTGTCATAATGAATTAGGCACTAGTAAGCAGGTTTAAGCATATTTAAGCACTACTAAGTGGGCTTAAATCTGTTTGCATGGCGGTAAGCAATGCCCACACTGGTTAAGCAATTCTAAAGCTGACACTGTGTAAGCAGATGTAACGGCAGGTTAGCAGTGCTTACCGTTGCACAAACCCACTTACAACTGCTTTAATGTGCCTTAATTACTCTGTATCCAATCACCAGTGCTCTACCCAGCAACACAATAAACACCTCTGGAAGCCTCAAACCCAGGACCCTGCATACTACAGTCACAGTAGTTAACCACTTAGCCATCATAGCAATACATACGATTGAGGTTTCAACAAACAAAGCCTCACAATAGGAAAATCAAACTGAACATGTGAAAGGAATCTATGTACAGTGTGATGTTGTATAACCCACTACATAACATAAATATGTGAACTGGAGTACTGCAGTAAGGCCAGATGTGAGGTGTTCTTGTAATAAAGTGTTGAATTCCGCAGGACCCCATACAGTGTACGTACACATGAATCATGGATACTAGACACATATATAACATGTAACAAATAATAAATCAATGCCAAAAGGAAAATATAATGCAAATTAAATATGAAGCAATGCTAAGCTTTGCACAGCTCAGCTTAGTAGTTGTAAGCAATGTGTAGGCTGGCTAACTCAATCTGCCCAGTGGTATACCCGTTTTAGTAATGACAACATTAGGTAAGCAGGAGTGTCCATTGCTTAGCCTTTTCAAATACATCCAATCACGGAAAAGTGCAGGATATTGGGCATATTTAAACCCCACAGGTGCGAATACTTCCCATAACTGGTTGCAGCTCCCTACTGTAGGCAGAATGGCTGGAGATGGGGAAGGCACTCAATTTTGAGTGCAGTGCTGGGGCATCCAGGAGTCCAGATTCATGGTATAGCTCCTGGTAAAACATCAAGAGTAGAAACTACTGCTGGGCCAGTACCAGGGCCCTCAGTATAAAGTGGAGGACTGGGACAGTCTTGCCATGACCTCACCAGTGCCACTGGTATCCCCAGGACTGGTGTGCTGTGCAGGTCAGGCATCACCATACTGACCTGAAGCAGCGGAGGGTGATCTCTTGGAGCAGTGGATCCAAGAATCAAGGCATATGGCCGATGCTCCGGCACTAAATACTCATTCTACTACGTAGATAATGATTGCTTAGCTTGTGTATACTATGAATAGGTAATGGCTAAATATCACTGTATTTCTCTGACAACTGCAGATGAGTGGGCTGCGAACCAGCAAGCCCATGCTGCTAGGTTGCAAAAGCTGCGTCGCGAGGCAGGTTAGTAATAATCTTGCATGTACTGTCATAAATAAATATAACAGTTCTAGAAAGTATTGTACCAGTATAAAAATGTATTGTGTACGGGATGTACTGAATAAACCAGACAATATGGCAGGAAGACTGTCATATAGGTTGTGTGTTAATAAAGGTGTAATATCTTGTGAATAAAACTATAACCCTTGGAGTGCTTGTGTACATTCTGCTTTCATATGTTGTAGTGTTGCATTCTATAAATAGTACTTTTGTATTAAGCAGTGTTACCCACACTGCTGAACACAGATAAAATGTGTAGGAAGTTCAGTATAACAATGTTGGAAGTCCCAAGAGGTCAGTCATATTGTACAACCGAGGGAGACTTAGACAGAAAACATTGGAATGCTTCACACTAATTCCCTGATAGCACAGGGTACTGTGATGTCAATGCTAATATTTTTACCACACACAGCAGAGGTTTGAATCCTGGGAGTGGTAGTAAGTTGTATGCATAATCATATCCCACAACTGTACAGACATTGCTAGAATGTTCAGATAGTAAGCTGTAAGCATAATCATAACCATCAACTGTACAGACTGTGGCAGAATGTTCAGGTAGTAAGCTGTATGCATAGTCATTCCCCTCAACTGTTCTGATCTGTCCAACATGTCCAGATAAGTGGCCCAAATCTGCTGCCCAGTAGCCTATTCCCCTGACAAATCAGTGTGATGATCCAAGAAATGTAGGCAGCTTTTACTGACATATAACTGATAGACCTGTACATAGTCAGAGAATGTATATGAAAACAAACCAGTCATTGTAGCATCTCACCCAAAGTGTATGACAGCAATTCTCAAAATATGTCACATTAAAACCTGCATCCTGTCAAGCCTTGACCAGAGTGTGTGCAATAACAGATTGTTAGGTATGTGTATAACATCAACATGGAATCTGGGATTATGTGTAGAAATTGTCAGGTAGTGTTAACAATGATTTTCTCAATAGCTATAACAGGTAAGAGGTGTAAACTGTAGGTACAACACAGTTCACTTATATACTTGTCTACAAGCATGGAATCTGGGAGTATGTGTAGAAATTGTCAGGTAGTGTTAACAGTGATTTTCTCCACAGCTATACCAGATAAGAGGTGTAGACTATACGTAAGACACAGTCCGCATATATACTAATCTACAAACACACCATTGTATTAATTCATGTAAGGGACAGATCACTTCAGTGACTAAGAATGTTGTGAAAACTACAGGGATATATTAGTTGTTAACTGACCTCTCTCTCACCCCCACTATATGTGCAATAATAACCTAATTACATACCTCAATTGGTACGTGTACACTCCAAACTTTTTTTGGAACATATGTCCTATTGGTTTATAAATATTCACATTTGGTTCTATGCATGTGCCATGTTAAAATACTCCCATATTGGTGGCCTGTTGCCATCAATGAAACCTGCATGCTGTTGTAATGCCCATTGTTGTCCCATATATGCATGTGTTTTGCTCACTCTCCAGCTGTTGTAAATATGGTGTCTTGGGTTAATGGGAATATCTACGCATGCTATTATAACTAATCCTGAATGCTATTGAATATTACTAACCAATCTCTTTCATAAAACTGCAACACTGTAGCTCGTATGGGAAGGCCAGTCCCAGTGGACCCACCTGCCCCACCTCAGCTGGCCAAGGCACTGGGCATGAGCACATCTGGGACCCAGCCTGGGACCTCCTCCTCCATTGGCCCTGCACCACCTTCAGGTGGAACTGCCGCAGGGGATGGGGCTCAGCCCCCCCCCCCAGGAGTGGGGGCAGAGAGGTACCTGTCACTCACTGTCAGGTCCTGGCCGTGGTACATAGGGAACTCAACAAGGAGATTCGAGACCAGCTACATCAGCTTGACGGCCACGTGGCACCATTAGAGAGTGATCCTATCCCTCCTACCCAGCCCCCAGCGCGGCCACCTTTGGGGCCATGAAGGTGCAGTGGTGACTGCCCATGGGTGGGGACCTCAATCCCACTGTTTCCATTTGGGGGCTCATGGACTTGTGACTTCAAAACACACCTCCCCGTCCAAGGTGTTTACCCCCCACATGTGTCATATACTGCCCATGTATGCATCTTGTTTGTCTTGTCTGTTAACCTACCCAACCTACTTCCTCAAATATACCTATTACCCCTCCCCAACATCCCACTCTTATGAGAAAAAAAAGAAAAAGGGCAATCTGTTCCCACAAAAAATCTCATCCCATACATAGCTGTCCATTTCGCACATGTGTCCACTGAACACATGTAATCTGGTCTAATTGACATCACAATGAATTATTGTTGTCCTCACCCCACTCAGGGGTTTGAGTGTCCAAATCTACCTCCAAATTCAGTGTATATGCACAGCTGTTACTGTAGACGAAATGGGCAGCTATGGACCTTCCCTACACCCTTCCCGCACATCCCTGGTTATTTCCCCTACTGTCTTTCCTCTTTGTGCACCTTTTTTCACCACTTTCCCATCAACCCCTTTTTCTTTTTATTTAAAGAAAATAGCATGGGGTTAAGCAGGAGTAAGCACTTTTAAACAGCAGTAAGCGGGTTTAAGCCTGTTTCTGCAGGGGTAAGCAATAGCTACACACGTTAAGCAATTCAGAAGCTACCCGAGTGTAAGAAACTGTAACCGGAAGTTAGCAGTGCTTACCTCCATGCAAACACGCACATACCCGGTTACAACTGCTTAAAAGTGCCTTAATCACTAAGTATTCAATGGCCTGTGGTCTTCCCAGCAACAAAATAAAAAACCTCTGCAAGGCTCAAACCTTGCACACCATAGACAAAGTGATTTACCACTAAGCCATGTCAGATATACATAAATCT
Source organism: Protopterus annectens (assembly GCF_019279795.1). Lineage (NCBI taxonomy): Eukaryota > Metazoa > Chordata > Ceratodontiformes > Protopteridae > Protopterus > Protopterus annectens. The sequence goes on from NC_056735.1 coordinate 1,501,510,092, forward strand.
GATGATTTCAGAAACATAACATCCAGCCCAGTCATGCAACAGTACAGAGAATGTATGCCAACATCTAGATGAATGTGTGTGTGTAAATATATTAATATCTAAACAGATACAACATATATATATATATATATATATATATATATATATATATATATATATGAATATTTAGAAATAATTACATACATAGAAATATATATGAACATATATACATGCAAATACCTACATCGACATATATGTCTACACCTATATGTCTACATATACACAGCAAGTTACATATATGTACTCAGATATATATCTATGTAGGTATATATGGATATAGTTATATATATGTAAGTATATATATATATATATATATATATATATATATATATATATATATATAGCCATAGATAACAATGGTAGATAAACAAAAACAAATATGTCCACATGCACCTTTAATGGGGTTGAGACACCCCAAACAATATACGTCTTGCACGAATAGGCATACTCCCCCCACAACCAAACACGTCCACCCTGCAATACACTACCAAGTGTTACAGATCCCATAACAAGGAACTGAAATGACATTGGCACAAGATGTTAACAGTACTACAACTCACCTTTATGATGTCAGGCTGGTATTGGTAACATATCATGCAGTACAGTCTGGATCCCATAGGAAATGTAAAATGTGAAAGCTGTCAACATCCCCAGGATACATACACACAGACATACATATGCAGATACAGATACACACACACACATATATATATATATATATATATATATATATATATATATATATATATATATAGATATATGTGACTACACATACACACGTAGAGATATGTACAGTAAGATACATATGTAGAAGGTGCACACAATATGGAACAGCCACTATACCTACAGTTCACACCTGAACAAGTGGACACTGTATGGGTCACCCATACAAATGACAATTGTTGCCTGCAGTGTATACCCACAGAGAGGTCACAGTAAAAAACACCAAACACATGTTTGCAGAAATGGAAAACCTTTATTTGTGTACTATTACAGTTCTATATGCCATGTCATATAGCTGTTCAAACACTGACATCCATATAAACAGAGTAATGCAACTGTGAAACAGTTATACTAATACAGTAGTCTGGAAAGGTTCACAGTTGTTGCTGTCCAGGCCAAGGCCTTCAAATTGTACAATAGTAAAGACAGACTGGGCCACAGGTATGTGAAGTATATGTACATGTATTAGAATGTAGCACCTGCTCAATAATAATGGGATAGTTGATGTGGAATGAGTTATATGTGCCATCAAGTGTTGTTGTGATGATGTTCAACTGAAAAACTGCTATGGGCAATAGTGTTTGTCCCTGTGGGCCATAGATGTTAACTGTGCAGGTCAGCAATGACAGACAAGATGTAAGCCATCATAGTGTGTGTTGTGTAATGGGAAGTATGTATATGACGTGGCCAATAGCTGGTGGTGGAAGTAATGTCATTATGATGGAGATGTGGGAGCCATGGACCACCACTGGCAGGATACTCAGATGAATCTGTAATGTAGCATGCTGGAATGCCATAGGAGTGTAATAGGGTTACCTGCAAGCAGGTCTCACATATACCCAACTAATGTCAGGCCATGTCCATATGTGGTACCTGTCTGTTTTGTAGCAAGGCAGAACAGTGCAGCTGTGCCGCAAGGTGTTGTGACATTGTGGAGCTGATGTCTGAATGTACCCCACATATAGGTATGCATATGTGTACATATGTCACATATATAATATATAAGGATAAATGTACATCAGCATGTATGTCCACAACTATACATATACCCATGTGTAGACATATATATGTGCACATATATATGAAATCACATATATGTATACATATATAGATATATACCTATATGCATGTCTACATATGTACAAACACACACACAAACATATATGTATGTAAAGACATGTCCCCTATATCACTACCACAGTGATGTGTGCTACATAGCAATACACACAGATATCTACAGCTGGTAGTGTGTGCACCATGGACAGGTATGTCACATGTTAGTTCCTTTATAGCACCACATTGCCCTTGTCTGTGAAGTATGCAATGGGAATATGGGAAAGTATGCCAGATACACATGTGGAGGTGGTCAGGATTGGTAGATATAGAGGACAGTCTACAGGGGTGGTATGTGACATATGTGGTGGGTAAACACCATGGATGGTGTGTGTGGTCTGTGATGTGGATGCCCCATGGTCGCCAATATGAGCACAATGGGAACAAGGCTCCCACCAACTGCCACTCACAACAGCAGTCCACGTCCTGATGGTGCCTGGTCTGGAGGCTGAGCAGGAGGAGCATGTTGGCCGTGTGAATGTGTACTGGGTGCCTCAGACTGATGTAGCACATCCCTCATGTGTCTGTGGAGCCCGGTATGGAACAGACCCTAGACCTGAGCTCAGGGTGCAGAAACATGTTGGTGTATGCCCTGAGGGGGGTGGGGGACATCCCCTGGGTGGTTCCACCTGATGGTATTGCTGTAACAGTACACGAGAAGGCCACAGGTTGGCACACACATGTGATGTGGCCCAGTATCATGATCACATGGGTATGGAGAGGTGGATCAGCTGGCCAATAGAACATATACATGTTATTGAGTCACTGTTATAGAACATTTGTTGATAGTAATAGTCTACACAATCCTGGTACATGTCCAACAACATGTATAGATCTCCCCAATAACACAGACTTTCAGATGTGCAGCAATCTCAGAGCAGCCATACCACTGGCATATATGTAACCATAGTGGCGCTGACAATGGCATGTAAGTGGATAGTCTGTAACAGGCCAGCAATGATAGTGTCCACACAGGGGACATGGCTACAATCACGTAGCAGAAAGTGTGGTACAATACACAATCTGTCCAAATGGTAGTTAAGCTGTAGCCATGCCTAATGAGTTGTGTGTACAGTCTGTTGAAGCTGATATGGTGGGGGGGTGACAGAGATGTGTATTACAAACTGTGGTAACCTTGCCATATGAGTTGCTCAGGCATGTTTCCATCTTTATGTCTTTCAGGCAAGATGTCACACAGCAGGTTACCTGTGTATTCCACAGATGAAAATGAGGTCATCATCAACCACCTGATACAGCGCTACCAGGTTCTCTTTGGCAGAAAAGCCAATGACCAGCAGGAGTGGACCATCCGGTGGAATGATCTAGTCCACAGGGTCAATGATGTCGGCCTGCATAACCGCAGTTATGAGCAGGTCCAGCATCATTGCAGCAACCTACTTCTCAATGCCCATCGGTGTGCTGCTGCAGTCCAGGGGGATCATCTTGCCATGGGGGGGCCATGCCATCCATCCACCCTGACAAGTGTGGAGGAGCTCCTGGCCAGCCTTGTGGCACCTGCCCATCTGGAGCAACAATAACCACTGGACCCCTTCATGGAGGTGGGTGTCACCCACACACCAGCTGAGAATCATGCAGGTAAGGACACATGGCACATCAGTAGACCACTGTTGTGTAAATATCTTTAGTGGTACAGATAGATCATGCATATCTGACATGTCATAGATCTATTGTATTGCTGCATTGTAGTGATAAACAGATGTCCAGATGTGGTAGTATTGTGGGAATTTACTGTTGATGTATGGTAGCACTGCACCCAGTCTGTAGCAGTGCCACAGGTGTGGCCACTGACATAGCATCTCTCACCCTCTTATGTAGGTCCCTCCAGGGTAACAACAAGGCAGCAGCCTGTAGCTGGTGAGTATGTTTTATATAGATGCATGCCAATACACCGGACATGTAATGGTGATGGTATATTCCATGCACACATCTAACACACCTACCCTGAATGCATGCTGTACATGTGCATGTATTGTTGGTGTGAAATGCTTGCTCTTACAGGGGCAACCATGATGGGGTATTGAAAGGGTATGTCACACACCTGCATAACAACAACATCCTGTCATTGTGGAATGTGTCCACAGGGAGTAACATACTGTTGGTAGACATGACCTACAGTAGTGACATGTTCTGAACAACACCCATATACAGTGCAACACCAGTGTATATACCTGTAGGACAATGCCAACTGCTGCAGAGATACACTATGGCATAAGTCATTGCAGTAGTCCACATTATCAGCTGGGTCTAGGCTGCAACATGTGGTGTTCAGAGTATGGGACACTGCAAGGTGACACAAATCTGTAGGGCTTACCTGTCATGCATCTGTATAAAAGCTGAGGGAGGGGGAGTCTCAACATGACACACCAGTACACTGCAGCAGGGATCCTAAGGATGGTAGGAATGTCTCTATCTGCATATAGTCAGGTTCAGGACCTGAGGCAGCCACAGCCCTACCCACACTGCAATAGTGGTGGCATTGTGTGAACACCATGGGATGTGCACATGAGTAGACCTTGCAATTATGCAGAATAGGGGGACATGTGCAGGGTAGACTGAACATACACTTCAATTTCAGAATGCCCACGCTGGTATACCCCTGCCATGAACAGTGACTGCTGTAGTACACACAACAAGAGGTGTGATAAACCGTCATGATAAGGGTGTGCACACATATGCCCACATGGTGTGTATGCACTGCAGTCAGCAGTCGCACACCTAACTCAATCTGTAGACACTGCATGTGAAAGTACAGGACATATGTTACATACCGGGCTTGTGTACTGCTAAGATTTGCGGTGCTGTGGTCCCATGGCAGATCAAGGATGTGTGTGTAAAATCAATAAAGGTGTATACACCCCCCATAGCCACAGTATGCTCTGATGGTTGTCGGTGTAAGCATTTCTGCAGTGGTCATACATGGTCTGTTGATGCTGACAGCTGTAAATCAGGCATTCACCAATGACAACAGTCCACATATCATCCCAGGTATGTGTTGCTTAAACACATAGGAGCTGTGAGAAGTAAAGCTGACATAACTGACACAGAACTACTCATTCCGCAATGGGTTGTACACCTGTGAGTTATGGTGCACAGTACATGGTAGGGTGCAGAACAGGTGCACAGCAATACTGTGTTCATGGCTGCAGTGGTATCCAAGGGAAGGGGCATCACCTAGTCAAAGCACATGCATCACACACATGTGTACTGTTGCTAGCATGGATTGACTATAGTTGAACTGCATGCTGTTCTGTACCATATGTTCTGCATGTTGGCAGATGGGTAATAGGAGGACTGTGTGTACGATCATTGTGCAACCTCACCTGTATGTGTGTGTGTGTGTGTGTGTGTGTGTGTGTGTGTGTGTGTGTGTGTGTGTGTGTGTGTGTGTGTGTGTGCACATCCTGGTGGTCAGTTAGTTTGCCTGCAGGGTCACTCTGGTGAAGTGGTATGAGGCAGATGCATGTATGATGCATGTGTGCATGTGTGTGTTTGTGTGTGTGGCCATGTATACATATGTGTGATTGTGGGGTGTTCATACGGCTGTTCCCTCCTATGAGACCATGCAGTACATGGACATAGACTGCCACATTACACACCAGGAATACCTGGCATGTACTCACAGGACAGCAAATAGTATAATATGGTCTGTAGCATGGAACAGGCATCCAGAGGGAAGGTAGACTCCAGGAACACACTTAATACTGCAGTCAGCAGAGAGGTCACCTACAACCCACGTATGCAGCTCTACAGATGCATTGGGGAAGTAATAGTCAACACCAGAGAGTGTATCCAAATATTACAGCTGACACATGATGGGCTGATGGAGCAGCATATCTGGCATGTACTGAGCATTGCATGCACATGATACAACAGTGGGAGCAATTATGGATACAACGTAGTAGCCCACACTTATAGGGGCCATGCACATCATTCCGGCCATACAGAGGGTGAATACTGAATGACAGCAGTAAGGCCATGTAAATCCACTACACACAGGTCAGGCAAGTAAAGTAGCAACAGGCCTTGTGTTGTGGCCACTTGTGTGGGCATTTAGAGGACTGTGATGCTAAAGAGTGGTATCAATGTGTGTATGCTAACAAGTGTGATGCAGGAAGGGGTAACACATGGACATATATGTGGGACTATCTGTAAAGCCATGGACAAGTAGGTATTACGAAGATGTGTGTGTGTGTGTGTGTGTGTGTGTGTGTGTGTGTGTGTGTGTGTGTGTGTGTGTGTGTGTGTGTGTGTACTGTTAGGCAATGCTGTACAGGTTTTAAAGTGCATTTATTGTTTTCTCCCACAGGTGCCGAGGTGGGTCAGGATCCCTGCTGTATGCAATCTGATGTAGGTGTCCATACAGACACCCCTGATGATGATGATAATAATGTTGAGGCACAGGTGGGGTTGTCAGGGGCTGACACTGTGCCAACATTTGTCATCCCCCTTTTAGCCACCCCATCCCTTCACACAGTTACAGTGCCTATACACACCCCATCACCAGTGGAGCTAGCAGAGGGATAGCTGGCATTCAGTGGCAGTGCACAGGAAAGTGTGGTAACCATGCCTACTGTGTCCAGTCACAGCAGGCATAGCTGGATGTCCGGCAGGCTGCCACATAGGTGGATGTCCCAGGGTGCTCATGGTAGGGCCACTGGACATCATGCCCCTGGCAGAGGCGACATAGATGCAACCAGCAGAAGCATGTTTCAGGCTGTAATGGCGGTGCAGGCACGTATTAAGCATTACACCAGACAGGGCCTTAGGCTGCAGAGGGCTGCTCTCGCATCTGTAAGAGACAATCTCTGTGAACTGTTGGGTGCCATCCGTGCTTCTACCGAGCAAGCAGATAGATGGCATGATGAGATGATGGCCCTCATTGGCTGTGGTGTGTCCATGCTTCAACGTGTGGTGGGGATACGGCGACACCTGTGTGGACATGGGCCAACAACACCAACAGCTGGCAGTCAATGTGGGCATGCTAGGACACCAAGGGGCTCCCATAGTGGCAGTAGCAGCCCTGGCAGTGTGGGCTGTGTGCTGTCCACACCACACCACAGCAGGCCATGTGCACGTGGTCCTGGCCAGTCCCAGGAGGGACCTGGTACCAGTGGAAAAATGTCATCAGCAGGTGAGAATAGCACACCAATGTCTGTACCAGGATGTGCCCACAGAACCCCTGGCAGGCACAGTTCATGTGTCCAAGGAAACAGTGAACTGCACACCCTGCCAGGTATGGTCTGCAGCTGTCCATAAACACCTGTGTAGGGCAGCCAGATGGCAAAACTGTGTGCATGTATACAAACACACACTATGCAAACACACCTAGGGCAACCTCATACCTACACACACCACATCACCTCAGCCAACTCCCCAGAGTACAACCCTCAACCACACGCATGGTGTCAATTGTATTACCCACCCTAGGCCTCTGGCTAACCAACACCACACCTGGTGCATATGATGATACCTGTGTCCCATCCCTGTCATCCATACCATCAATGCAAGGACAGGCTGATATGGTTCTGATGTACACGGTGACTGTACGACAGTGTACCACAGTCCTGCAGTCTAACATGTTGTAGAGAGTAGAGTGTGAGACATATTTGGCAAGTAGTGTAGCAGTCCAGCAATGATGCCTTCTAGCTGTTAGTAACACTGGTTGATTGTGGTCTGTAATATGTTATGCAACTGTGTTGTAGGTGTACATTTGTCAGCACAAGGATGTCCTGTGCATATCATGATACCTGTGTCCCATCACTGTCATCCATACCATCGATGCAGGGACAGGCTGATATGGTTATGATGCACACAGTAACTGTACAACAGTGTACCACAGTCCTGCAGTGTAACATGTTGTAGGAAGTAGAGTGGGAGGCATATTTGGCAGGTAGTGTAGCCATCCAGCAATCATGCCTTCTAGCTGTTAGTAACACTGCTTGGTTGTGGTCTCTAAAATGTTATCCATGGGTGTTGTAGGTGTACACGTGTCAGCACGAGGATAGTCTGCAGTCATATTGCACAATGGGGTATGTCACTGTGCTGACACCATAGCAGTGACATATCTGGGGTACAGTCGAACGCATTTCACAGGTTACTATACCGGGTATCACCTGTGCCACATGGACAGGTGGCCCACTGAGGAGTGCATACCCTGCAACCTGATGTACACCCATCCACATACAAGCACACCATTACTTGCCAACACTGGGACTAGACCCCTACCTAGCAATGTCGTGATACTGACTTGTATGGCTTACATTGCACAAAAACTGCCTTAACCACTCTGTATCTGACAGCCCTTGTTCAGCCCAGCAACAAAATGAACAGCCCTTGCAGGTCTTGAACTCAGGACCCTTTACATTGAAGTCACAGCACGTAACCACCACACAATGACCACTGTGGAGACAGCTATTGTTTTACCAATATAGCTGTCAATACACATAGTGAGTAGTATTGAACAATTGCCTTTACTTCCTAGATTGTGTAGTCCTTGTTATTAATACGACTGTTGCATCACATATGTTGTTTTATCATAATATACACATAGCAGATACATACGGTGAGATACATGTTGGAGGGTATACACAACCGTGATGTTTACGCATGACAGGAATATGGTTGTATACATATCATAGGTGTATATATGTCTACATGTACATACACATGTATACTCATACATATGTCTGTATACACATCTGTATAGTGCTACATATATATGGCCATGTGTACATCTCTTTGTATGTACATATGTATATATATATATATATATATATATATATATAGGTATACATATATGTACATATAGATATATGTGTATATAGTTATATATGTATGCACATCCTATGTGTACAGATATGCCTAGTTATGTTGGTATATATATATATATATATATATATAGATATATATATATATATATATATATATATATGTAACTATATGTGCATACATATCTATTCTGATAATACCTACTACTGTCAATATATCTGTAGATATCTATACGTATATGTGCATATGTATCACTATCTGTGTATGTGTAGACATACATTGCTCTGTATATGTATATATCTGGGTGTGTATATGTATGTCTAGGTACATATACATACCCATCTATATATGTCGATATGTATATGTGTAATCATATATATAGATATCTGGATAATTATATGTACATATATTTTCACAATATGTTCTGGACATGGAGTGTAGCCCTACCACAGTCCCTATAGTCCCAACTTTGTAGTGGAAGGGGATGTCAGGTATGTAAAGCAGGTATATTCGTAGACTATTGCTACTGTAATTGGGATTGTCTTCTCAGACATGGTGTGTATGGGATGTCACATCTGCTTTCCACATGTGTGCCATTGGCTACTGAAAGACATCCTAAAGACATTATAGTCAAGTACCGCTGCTACCACGTAATGCCCCTGTGGACTGCAGCAGAGATATTGGCCAATATATGTGGACATTCTGAAACACTCTGTACAGCCCAGTGGTATACACAGAACCCCTTAGTGCAAAACATGTGTACCATGCCTGACAACATGGATGTTAACAGCCATGTAGATGGATATAACACATAACGACTGGTATACATATGCCCCCATAAGTTATGCATTCACACACGCTTGTCTGGCCTGACACATAATAACCGCTGGTACAGGGGTGCCATGACCACATACTACCCACTAGATATTGCCATACAGCTCTACAGCATCACACCGCTCTGAGTGAAATACATGACTGTTAAGGGAGGCCCGGCAGCAGTACATCTGGCAAGTATCTGCACATGACATCTCACTGGGTAAGTACACTAAGTTGCTAGGCATGTAACAATGCACTGTGCAGGCTACAGGCAGACTGGCTCAACACTGGCCTACATCTCCTATGGGGGAATGCACATGTACATGCATATATAGCAGGCTCTGCAGGCATGTCACAGCACAGGGTAAGATACACCTGTTTGAAAGTGCATAACCACAACCAATGTAAACACAGCCAAATATGGTAAGCTAGCATAATATTACAGTATATGGACTATCTGTTCAACACCATCCTCAAATGTGCCACTCACAGACTAACTCTACATATACTGGGCTGCTACATGGTTTGGTCTGCTGGCTGTCTGTGGCATAGGACATGTGTGTGTATGGCCCTAAAAACATGTAAGCCATTATGGTAACATACAGTGGAGCAACATGTAACATCAGATAGGACGGGACCTATAACAATGAAATCTTCCACAGTCTGTGCATAGGCTAAAGTACATATTAACAATACACACACTGTTGACATTCACCATAGGTACACAGACCTCAGTACTGTACAAACAACCAGAGAATGTCAAGGTTATGTCATCAAATGTAACCCCTATTGTACATAACATGTGTAGCAGTCTGATATCTCTTTGGCTTGTTATCAGATATGATGATACTAATGATGGTATACAGCACATATGCACCTCTTAATGAACAACATATGTACAAAGGTTGGCAGATTTGTGGCTGGAAGCACATACAAAGGGCCAATATTGAAATGTTACTGTGATAACCTCATACATTGTAACAGGGTTTATTGCAACATATGTCCTATGAGGGATATGAAGTCAATAACTGTCACGGCTTTCACCATCTACAGTCTGCAATCCTCACACTACCTTCTGCAGTTCACAGATACATGCTCTGTGGGTAACACATGAAACCAAGGGCACAGCACGCTGCCCAGTCTGCAGATGACCCTACAGATGGGGATTCCTCAAACAGAACTGACATGGCAGGTATTAAAACATATAGGACAGCCATATCCACACACACACTCTGTTAAAACAACATTACTCCACATGCAGTATAGCAGCACTTACAGTCTGTAGTCAGGTCAGGCACACCCCCTCCTGTGTGTTGTCCTGTTTTCACAGTGTATGTTGTTAGAGGTAAATCCCTAATCCATCTGAGATGCTGTTTGCCAAACAACAGATCTAGTTCCTGCTCACAGTGAATGAAAACGGCCAACACCGACATGATGCTCCTAGATATTGGATTGTGTTTCCATGCAATTGGCTATGGAAATGTTACCACAGCTGCTCCACATGCAATCAGCTAGGGGAGGGCTGCAATTCATGCAGAGGCCATCAGCTGATCATGAGCATCACTTAAAATACACATGCTGCTGCCTAGGCAAAGCAGGTGTAGGTCTCCACATCCACCAGAGATGGAGTGAGAGAGACAGACAGAGGCAAAGACAAGTTAGGGAGGGGTGGGAGAGTAAAACTTAAGCATGTTTATGTCACACACCTACCAGCACAGGGTATCAAACCCCTAACAACTATGTAGTGCTCTCACATTTCTATGTAGTTAATTGATGCACCACATAGGTTACATGTTGTGGAGCCCTGAAAAGGTATATGTGATGGTGAGTGATATCTGCAACAGGGATATGGTAGCTATACGGTAGGTGTAGTACACATGCCTCTCTGCATGAACAGGTGCCAGCATCAACACAGCCACATTCTCACAGGGACACACACACACTGACACACTTGGCAAGGCCAGGAATCCAATCCATCACTAGTGAGATTGCCACAACACATTACTGTGCAGGTATCATCAGACAGCATGCTTCAGTATGCCAATGGGGGTTGTAGTGAGTGTGGGTGTGATCATATGCATCATACAACACACAAACACACAGGGTGCCAGTGCTGACATGCACGGGTGCATTTCTGCATGGGTATGTGGTACCGACTCTGCCATGTGGCTATACAAGGCTAGGTGATGGGTATACCTTGGCATCAGGCCACATGACAATGGTCAGCATTGTGGCTCAGGGCTGTAGTTTCTGCATTTGCCCACACAGGTGGGTATTGTATCCCCCATCCAGTCACCTCGGTGATTATTGTGTGTAGCCAATGCTGTGCATCGCTTGCCATGTATGTGTTCCTTAGTCCATGATATGGATGGTGTCTGGGATGTGCACACCTCCCACATGCATACACAGTGACATGTGGAACAGTACCTGGGGTGTCTGGCCCATGTTGTGTACACAGATTATCATCAGATGTGCCAGTCTTGGCCACCTGTGGAGGGAACTGGTAATGGATGGCACGTTTACTCTGCACCTACACTGCTAGCATGCTAACGGCATTCCCTGGTGTCAGTGGCATGTGTCCATACAGGGCATGTTTTCAGGCATGGTATGTCCTTTGTGGGTCACATGTGGTGGCACCACAGGTGTTGCAGGTGTCCATTGGGGAACATGGGGAAGGTGCGCTGTCTGCATGTACGTGCCTATTAGACAGATGAACAGGTTGCTATTCCCTCTGTAGCCCACTGCAATCACTCATAGTTACTATCAGTGGCCAATATGCAGTGTACTACCCACATATTGGCTGTTGCCTAGGCATGTGTGTGTGTGTATGGGACATGGGTTGAGAGTGTGCTCTGTGTAATACTGGGGTTGCTAACTGTGATTGCCTGGCCTTGATGTCATGTATGGGCATGGATTTGCACCCCAGCCTCTCGGCTATTTCACATCTGTTATCCCTCTATGGTGGACATTGTGATATATACTAGGGCCGTCATATAAGAAATTTACAAAACACGCTCCACATTGGTCCCAGATATCATGCACTCACACCCACCTCCACACAGGATACGAGTTACACACATATACACACACACACACACACCTGTCATGTCTGGGAGTAGGACACCTACCTATCTAGTTTATTACACTATAGCACTACACAGTTATAGTATGTGCCACAGAGATTACTGGAGTACTTTTTCCCCAAAGGTGTATGTCACATTGGATGACATCAGCAGGATTGGCAAAGTATGACATTCGACTAGTAGTGAGTGTGGCTAGGCTAAAATGCATTGCTCCCTGCGCAGACATTGAAACACACAGAAAATATCCACAACTGATATGTGTGGGCATAGAACCCCTAACAGGGGATCCATACCACACTACAGCATGGAGCTGTTATGGGACACACTACATGGATTACTCGGGAATGCCTTCCCCAAAGGTGTATTTCACAAGGAATGACATCAGCAGGATTTCCAAAGTAGGGCATTTGAAATATACTGTGTGTTACTAGCCTAAAATGCATTGCTCCATACACAGACATTGAAACACACACAAAACATGGGTTGGTATAGAACCCCTAACAGAGGTCTATACCACATTATAGCATAAGGCTGTTATAGGATGTATCACGGGGATTACTGGAGAACTTCTTTCCCAAAGGTGTATGTCACAATGAATGACAACAGCAGGATTGCCAAAGTAGGGCATTTGAAATGTACTGAGTGTGACTAACCTAAAATGCATTGTTCCCTACACAGACATTGAAACGCACACAAAAACATCCAAAACTGCCATGGGTGGGAATAGAACCCTACCAGAGTTGTATATCATACTATAGCAGTGTGCAGTTTCAGGATACACTACAGAGATCATTGGGCTACATGTTTCCCAGAGATGTATTTCTAGGTGGATGACATCAGCAGCCTTGCCAAAGATGAACATTTGAATTGTAGGGAGTGTGACCAGCCTAAAAAACATTGCTCTCTACATAGAGACACACTTACCATGTCTGGGATTCGAATAACTACCTAACTAATTTATTACATTACAACAGTACGCAGTTACAGGATGCGCTACAGAGATTATTGGACTACAGTTTCCCAGAGGTGTATTTCTAGGTGAATGACATCAGCAGCCTTGCCAAAGATGAGCATTTGAATTGTAGGGAGTGTGACTACCCTAAAAAGCATGATTCTTTACACAAACAAACACACACACTTCCAAGTCTGGGATTAGAACAGCTACTTAACTCATTTATCACACTACAGCAGTACACAGTTACAAGAGACACTATGAAGATTATTGGGCTACAGCTTCCTAGAGGTGTATTTCTAGGTGGATAACATCAGCAGCCTTGCCAAAGATGAGCATTTGAATTGTAGGGAGTGTGACTACCCTAAAAAGCATGATTCTTTACACAAACAGACACACACACTTCCCAAGTCTGGGATTAGAACAGCTACTGAACTCATTTATCACACTACAGCAGCACACAGTTACAAGAGATACTATGAAGATTATTGGGCTACAGCTTCCTAGAGGTGTATTTCTAGGTGGATGACACCAGCAGCCTTGCCAAAGATGAGCATTTGAATTGTAGGGAGAGTGAATAAAAAGAATAGTTCTCTACACAGAGTCAGACATGCACACACTTCCCACTTGGGATTAGAGCAGCTACCTAACTAATTTATCACACTACAGCAGTACTCCATTACAGGACACACTACAGAGATTACAGTGCTATAGTTTCCCAGAGGTGTATTTCTAGGTGGATGACATCAGCAGCCTTGCCAAAGATGAGCATTTGAACTGTAGGGAGTGTGACTACCCTAAAAAGCATTTCTCTCTACATAGACAGACAGACACCCACAGTTGCCATGTCAAGGATTTGAATTCCTGCTTAACTATTTTAGCACACTATAGTAGCATGAAGTCATGGTAAACACCACAGAGATTACAGGGCTATAATTCTCCCAAGGGTGCATTTCACAGTGGGTGACCTCAGCAGGCTTGTCATAGTAGTGCTGTGGGGAGGGCAGTGTGTGTGCATGGGCCATAACCCATTCATCTAGAGGTTGACACACCACATGCAGGCACACACAGGGTCATATTTCACAGGTACGTGTATACAGCTGCTAGATGACTACTTCCTTGTACAGTCATGTTTCACAGCTGGTACGTGCACCAATAGTCTGTAATGTTGACAGATACTGGTGGCTAGTATCTGCAGTGAGTGACATCTGAACCTCATGTGGTTGGGGCCCTTTGGCTGTATGCTGGGTGGGACAGGCCTGGATGGCTCCTTGTCACAGTCACCCTCTTCCACATATCTATGTATGTCTACCTTTGGCTTATTATAGTCTGTTGTCCTTACATATATGTCTGTATTCCTATCCACTGTGTGTGCAAGGCATGTGTGGTGCATACTGGCGAGTGTCTGCACTAACTGCAACTGCCAGATATGTCTGCATTTGCAGACATGGCCTTCATGTGTTTACGTGTGCGAACATGCCCAGTATGACCTTTCAGTATGTTGTTGACTGACATTGCCTTCATTTCTCTAAGTGTGTGAGCATGCCCAGTATTGCCTTCTGCATTTAATGTGTGGGTCGAGTTCAGGTAGTTTGTACTGCAGTGCTGACCTTGTTGTTGTACACCGATAGGTGGCATGCTGTTTCTGCAGGGTATCCATCAAGCATTTGGCATTGACTGTTCCTACATTTCTGCATAGGAAGAGGGGGGGGGGGCTCAGCTGACTATTTCTGCATTTCTACACAGGATGGGGGCACACCTGACTGTTATTACATTACTACATGGGGGGCACACCTGTCTATTTCTACATTTCTACACAGGGTTGGGGGGGCACACCTGACTGTTATTACATTCCCACGTAAGGTGGGGGGCTCACCTGACTATTTCTACATTTCTACACAGGGTAGGGGGGGCACACCTGACTGTTATTACATTACTATGTAGGGTGGGGGGGCTCACCTGACTATTTCTACATTTCTACACAGGATAAGGGGGCACACCTGACTGTTATTACATTACTACATGGAGGGGCACACCTGTCTGTTTCTACAGTTCAACACATTATTGGGGGGCACACCTGACTGTTATTACATTACTATGTAGGATGTGGGGGGCACACGTGACACTTGTACACATTTGCTATGACTGTACTGGTATGTCAGGTACTCCATTTCATTCTGTATTGTTAACTATCATGCTGACTAGAGGCATATCAGAGTACTACAGATCGTGGCTTTGGTTGCCCTACATATTGTTGTCTGACTTCCTACCCTTCAGAACTAACATCCCACTGCCTGTCCTGCTGTAGTCTGTCTGTGTAGGCCTGGGGAGGAGGTTAACCATAGCCATCATTCAGGGGGCATGGCATAGGCTCTGTTTGGGTTTGTCTACATTGGTCCTGCTGGCTGAGACTGTTGTTGGGTATGTGAACCGCCCTGACTGGCATGTGTGGGTCATATGGACACACATGTCACTAAGCACATTTCCTGCAGTGGGTTTTGTCACCCTGTGTAGTACTGGCTACTATGGTGACTCCAGTATGTGTTACAGATGTCATGGTGCCACTATGGGTGTCTACTGTCTGCTGTCATAACATTCAGCCACCCATTTTAATTTCATGCTCACATCCATACCATAGATACAGGTAACGACACATTCTACTCCATTTGGCAATTGGTAGGTTAATTGACTTACCTTGAGGGTGTGCCAGACATGAGAATGGTACTGGAGGGCTGCCTATGTCAGAAGCACATAGTACACTCCCTATATATGATTGAGCACAGGTAGTGTCATGTTTGGCATCCCTTTTACTGTATGTGTGACCCAGAGAGGTGTCACTCCCTGGGTCACTACTGTGTCAGTGTATGTGCTATGTGTTGTCTCTTTGCCACAGCCTCGACATACTGGGCACACCTCCATCTGCCTACTGGGACAAGCTCAGGTTGTTCCTCCTCCGAATCACTCTGTGCCTGTGCAGGCCTTGGCATTGGTGGGGCTGCGTGGTCCTGCCCCATGCTGTTCCTGCTGCAGCTGTTTCCGCAGGATCATAGTGTGTAGCATAGCACATACCATAACAGTTTGGGTACATGTAGCTGGTGAGTACTGCAAGACTCCATCGGATGTGTCCAGACACCGTAACCATGACCTGAGCATCCCAAACACACGCTCTATTATAAGTCTGGTCTGTGCATGTGCCTCATTATGGCGTTCTTGTTCAGGTGTGTGTGAATTTCTGATGGGTGTCATCAGCCACGGCTACAGTGTGTAACCAGCATCCCCCACTAGGTTACTGTAGGTGATGTCCCCATTGGCAAATCTCTGGTACAGCTGCATCACATGTCATAAGTGGGAATCGTCATAGCTTCCAGGACAGCCAGCACACACATTCATTATAATGCCCTGGGCATCACATACAACCTGGCAGTTGATGGAGGGGATGCCCCTGCAGTTGATGTAGGCCCTACCCTGATCCCCAGGTGGTGCTTTGATGCATATGTGCATGCAGTCTATAGCATCCACTACCTCAGGGTATTCTGCTATTTCATGGAAGAGATGCATATTGCTGGCCAACACCTCACGGGTGTTGAGGAAATATACATGCTCACTGGCATGTGCTGACATGGCATCCAGGAACTGGTGGAATACTCCTGATGCTGATGCCTGTGAGATCCCCATGATATCCCCAGTTAAGCTTTGGTAGATACCTGTGGCTAGTATTCCTAGTCCTACACATACCTTGGTATCCACTGGGATGGGTTCCTCTCGGTCAGTTTGGTGTGTCAGGTATGGCTGGCACAGCTCAACAATTTGCTGTAGGAGGTCTCTGTCCACCCTATAGTGCTCCACTATCTCCAGCACATGTAGCCCCTGGTAGGTTACCCTGGGTCTGTACACTCTTGTCCATCTCCTCACTGTGGGTTGATCGGCAGCATTCACATCCTCACCACCCTCAGCCTCTTGCACATGTTGTTCTATGTTGTCTGCTGCAGCCCTTCTCATTTTGTAGGTTTGTTTGTTAAAAGTTCCCTGCTTGTATACACTGATGGTGTAGAGTGTGGGAAAAACCAGAGGGGAAGGTGTTTCATAGTTTATAGTAGTGTTCTGGGCTGGGCTGGTCTGCTGCCTGTGTAATTGGCTGATTTTGATACATTTCACCTGCCTGCTAAGCTAGTTCTCCTTGATTACCTTCCTACTGCTGTTTTCCCTTCCAATTGCCTTCCTGTTTAAGCCTGTGTGTGTGCCGCGCAGAGTGCTCAAATGTGCACACTGCTGCTATTTCCTGGTTTATCTTATTTTTTCTCTCTGTAAAACCCAGTGCATGGCACGCACACCCACTTAGGCAATGTAAAGAGTGCTAGGCAGAGTCGGACACACCACCTTGCTTAGCTGTGCTTAGCCAGGAGCAAACCTGAGCCACAGGGCTCCAATCTGCTTATAGTATGTCTAACACCCACCCCCATGATGTCACTTAACTCCTAGGCTTGCACAAAGCTATTCCTTTTCTTACACTGTTGAGACCTGACTCACATGCTGGGGAAAACTGTGATTCGCTATCCTTTCCCTCATTTGCATAGGATTACCTGCTAATGCATAGTTACATGTCTCACAATGAACCTCCCCCGTTAGCAACCACTACTCACTGGCCAGGTTGTCTTCTGCCTGCCATTGACTTGCATGGCAAAATAATGATTTTAGTTAGACTGCTTATTTTAGGTTTATTTTATTATTTTCCCTCCGATCCCATTTGCGTGCCATTGACCTATGCTTAAACAGCCGAGATCAGCTAAAAAATAAAAATAAACTTGATTTTTGTTTTTTTTGTTGTTATTTGCAATGCCAATGGCCTTATACTTGGCCATTGGCATGCTTACTACATGATATGCAGACTTTATTTGGGGGCTGTCACAGCTCCATTTTGGATTTTGCAGAAATGTACTCGGTTACTGAGTACATTTCAGCAGATAGCATTAGTCTTGCACAGACTGTTGCAAGCTTTCTGGATTACAAAATCACCTCATTTGCATAGATTTCTCCTGAAAATGGAGTGATTTGTATACCAGGGCTTAGTCCGTGCAGGATTAGTGCAGAAGCGCTCGTGCACGTCCCTGCAGGCTGTTCCTGGATCGCACAGCAGACATATTGCCTGCTTGAGCTACTGCACTGATTTTGCACTCTGTGCAAGCTTTTGAGAATCCGGGCATATGAATAATTTTCATCAGGAATCAATTGTGGATATCTGCTACCGTGGTCAGCTATGACCGTAGTGCTCCTCAGTACAGAAAGGTCTGAGAGGCATAAAAAACTAGTGAAATTGTACTCCTGTACTCCTCTACATATCAGCAGAATACACCACTTCCATACTGCACAGATCTATTATACCTTAAAACACTATACAAATCTGTAATAGGTTATGTCAAATGAGCTATCTCCAAAAGGCAATGTGGTGCCCTGCAGACAACCATGTCCTGTACAAGACAAGACGTTGCAATGTCACAGACAAAGAGAGGCCTCTGGCATGTACAGCAAATGATAACATGGCAAAGGATGCCAGAGGAGAACAGCCTGTGACATACAATCAGGGAAATTACAGGGACTGACTGCCATATGGAATAATGTATACAAATATGCACCATAAAAAACATAGAATTATATTCTATGTGGTTAACACATACAGGAAACAGAATTCATGGAAGGAGCACAAAAACTGTATATATTCTCCAGTGGTACCTCTGTGTTGATGCCAAACCCATGGATATTTGTTGTTGATCTCCTGTAAAGAGTTGAACACAGTATTCACCACTGACCTAAAGAAGTCTCCCATCATCATCTGTATCTGGGTCCTGAAGACATCACTGATGTCTTTGTACATCTAGTCCCTCATGCAGACTGGTCCTAGTGGAACACAGTGCGGCTGGTCTGCATGAATGACAGCACATGGTAGTCCTGGCTTATCTGTTGGGGCTGCACCCTCTTCCTTGGAGTCCAACTCATCAGGCACTAGTCTGACACATTTTTCTCCAGAATTTTCAGTTGACTGATGGGCTGTTACATCTGAGATCTCTGTAAGTTACAATGAGTAAAACAAGTGGACAAATTAACATGAGGGCCTATGAAATTACCTTATCACTACACAATGCAATAGTCTAATACAAATGTATTCTCACTGCTGTCAGTCAAAAGTGCATATCACTGCACTCAGAAAATTCATGCAGAGACATATGCAGAGATCAGCAAAGAACTGGAATATCGATGCTCACACTGAATAAAAACTACTATGCATCGACAGTAAACACTAATAAAAATCAGATTAGTCACAGGTTAGGCTCCACCATATCTCATGAAGTATATGAGGCATGAATTCCAAG